>NW_024070187.1:12206958-12393282 GCF_014754425.2 Oryx dammah
TCCCCACAACATCTCTCTGGGTCATCCCCGCGTACCAGCCCCAAGCGTGCCATATCCTGCATCGGACATAGACTGGCAATTCGATTCTTACATGATATTATACATGTTTCAATGCCATTCTCCCAAATCATCTCACCCTCTCCCTTAAAAGTATAAACTTCTACTTCTAGATTTTTATTCCATTGCTTTTATGTCTTACAACCCTAAAATCAATGAAATACTTCCTTTCATTGTCTTCTAGGTTTAAAAAATTATTTTTGTTTCCATTTAACTTTTAATTATCTGAAATTTGTTTGGGTATAGAGTATAAGTAATAATCTTACTTGAAAATTCCCAAGGAGCAATTTTTTCAATTGTTGAAAATCATTGAACCCACTATTAATTTTCTTTAATGTTTCCTTTGTACAATTTGCTTTCTTCAAAAAGTCCAATACAATGAGCTTAGAACTATCTTTTCAAGGAGACTACAAATGTAGGGTTTTTAATGCATTTAAAATTAAGAAATCAATCACAAATACATATATAGACTGTTATAAATAAAACCTCGTGGCAGCCACAAACCAAAAATCTGTTATAGATACACACACAGAAGAGAAAAGAGAATCCAACATAGCACTAAAGATAACCATCAAATCACAAGAGAACAAAAGAAGAAGAAATGTGAAGAACTACCTTTTCCATCTAGTTCTACCACTTACCATGAGTTATACGACCTTGAGCAAAGTACTGAACTCAAATAAGCCTCAGTTTACTTGTTCATAAAATGTATATGGACTAATTTAGGAAATACAAGTAAAATCCCTAAGAAGAGTACACTGGGATAGCAGACACTCAGTAAAAGTATGTTTTAATACTTGATTAACAGAGCTATCATTAGGAGTAAATGAAAGTTGTATATATAAATGGTATGTAGACCACCATTACATAACCCAGCAAACAATAGGAGCTCAATAAATGAAAGATGCATTGACATTTCTACACCCTTTTATTTATTTTTTATTCTCCTGCTGTTTTCCACATCTAAGTCAACTGTCTGTTATAAGACTAGATCTAGTCCCATTGCCAAATCAAGCAGTTAGCAACACACCAGAAGGCATCCCAGGATCAGTAACTTGGCTGGCGATCGCATGGCTAGGGTCTGATGCATGGCTAGAACTGCATGGGTCACACTTTAAATGGAAATGGAAGTTGACCTGTCCATCTGGATTACTGTTTAATTCTTCAAAGAAATCACTAGTGAGTTTACACAAACCAACACCAAAGAAAAGACAGGCTCTTTAACCTGTATTTATATGTTCATGCTGTATCACAAAAGAAAGAAAGAGTGTGTACACAATGGAGTTCACTATTTACTTTCTTGGAAAAAAAACTGATTTAATACTTAATTTTACAGGTCTTTCAGAAATGCACATATACTTTTTAAAACTGGAAATAAACAGAATGAATACTGAACACCTCACATTAGTTAATTTATTTTACTAAGAAATTTTAATAAGGCCAGAAGAACTGTCAATCGTCCCTCACAGGCAACATGACTTTTTAGTCACAAGTGTGGAATTGAGCCAGGAAATTATACTCGACTTCAATTCCCAGGAAGGATCAAATCATTCAGAACAATCTTACTGTTCTAGCTCAACATGGAATGAAATTTTGACTTTTATAAAAAATTGGGGGCACATTTTCATAACAATGTCTTATGGTACCTCAGTGTCTAGGTTTCTGATGGAAGTTTATAAACCTAAGCAATGAAAGGACTCTATATAGGTATACAGCGATGATTACTTTTCAGAAGTAGAGTTTAAATTTAAGAGTTGTGGCTTAAAGTTTCATTGCAATACAATGTAAACACCTTTACTTTTAAGATAATGCATGGGACCATAGGAAGCCCCATTCACTGGCAGAGTAGTAGCCTTAGTTCCCAAGTCCTATGTGGTCCTGGTGTCTTTGTCAGGAAATGGAATTTGGCAATTGTTAAATTAACCTGAAATAGAAGAAACTTAATATAATGTGAAGGGTTTTTATACTCGTATGCCCTTATGTGCAGTTGTTACATTTTCAGCCCCATCTCTTCAGTAAAGTCAACCACTTAGAACATAAAGCAGTGGTTATCATACACTAATGCACTTAAGGGTTACTTAGAGATCATGCTTAATCCTGTTAAATAAATATTCTTGGCTCCCACCTCAGAGATTCTAATTCTGAAGGTCTGGAGTGGAGCTGAGCAACCTACATCAGTTTAAAACACTGCAGGTGATTCTTCTGATGGGAGCAGTTCAAGGAACACACTTTGAGAGGTGATGACATAAGGGATTAACTAGACCTCTCATTCTATGTATTTATTACACAACCCAAATACACTTTATCCTTTATGTCATCCGCAATCATTTAGGCAGTCAGAATGTATGAGTAAGAATGCATAAGAAGCTGAATGATAAGCCATTTCTAAAGAAATAATTATATACTTCAGATATATGGACAATTTTATGAAACATACACCTTACTAACAGAACAGTTAAAAGGGTTTCACTTCTGAAAAATGAGCTTTTTCTTTTGTAAATCTAAAGAAAAATTTATATGTGACAACCAGTGGTTTTCAAAAAGAAAAAGAACCACAAATTTTCCTATTTACTTCTGTTTTACTAGATATCTCAGTATTGACACATGCTTTCTAACTTATTTCCCTCAGAAGGCTGACAGTCTAGAAAGATACGATTCTAAAGTAGCAAATCTCAAGAGACTTCAACTCTAGTTTTAATGCATTATTTCTGCCTGACGTGATCCTTCCCATGATAAAGTAAGAATTCCTCACTAGACAAATGATTAGTCTTAGAGATTTAATTTTAACTACACGATATGTTTAGTTAATAGAGTTGTTATACTAGATATAGAAATTGCTATGGTATTAGGTAAAACATAAGATTATATTTCAAAGCCCCCTTTGAAACTCATTGATAACTGAGGTAGGTAAAGAGTAGAAAAATCCAAATTTTAAAATAAACAATATGTCAGCAACATTTATAATTAATCAAAAAACACTGTTTCAGCTCACAATCTCTATTCAACACCTGGCTTTCACATAGCTTTTAGATAGAATTAGTTAGCTCAAAGACACCATTGAAATGATTATGATTCTGACGATCATTGTAACATTTTACCTCATATAAGCAAATATTTAGGGAAGTTTTACTATAATCACATAAGCTCAAATAAATATGACATGAATGTAAGGTTTGAAAAGTCCAACTATTAAAATTTTGGCAATAAAAATGTAATATTATATGCCCCAAATTTCCAAGAGAAACCTTTAAATGAAAATGAAGAAACCAGAAAGCCAGTAGCTATTTCTTGTGGCGAATAAATTTTAAGTTTCACCCATTAAAAGGGCATTCAATCCAAAACAGCAACTGAAAGTGGGTAAGAAACAGCAGATGCCTGTGTGGGAAGAAGACAGAACACGGTTGAAAAGACAGCTCTCTCTCAACAGAGTCTTCTCAGCTCCACTATACATGTGACCTTGGAAAGGCCACTGTATATCCCGTAGACCCAATCTTATAAATATAGCAGAGAAAAGATTTAAAAATTATTACATCGTTCACATTTGGTTTGGATGAACATCACTGTAAGAAAAATATAGCAGAAATAGTATACATATTGATTTTTTATATTATGAAAATGATTCCTCTTATCACAGTGTAATCTTACACTGAGGGCATCTATTCCATTTTTGAATAATTTTGTATGGAGAACGCATAATATTTCAAGAAATTATTATAGTAAATATGTTTTATACAATTACTATTTCACAGCAGTAATGTGTGTGCACTTGTAGTAGAGTACTTTTTATTTTGAGCAGAAGGTTATAATTAAAACTTCTTAGTTTCAATTCTTAGTGTTTCCATGTTCTTAAAATATTTAGAAATGCTTTTTGTATCTTTATCACTTTTCCAATCTTCACAGCCTCTGGTTTCATCTAGGGGCTTGTGGGTCACCTGTAGCTACAAAATGCCCACAACTAGATTTGCTACCTTGGGTGACTTCTTAGCTATTAATTAATTCATATTTTCCAAAAACATTTATAGAGCATCTGTTAGGTGCTAGGTGCTTGTTAGGCACTGAGAACAGAGTAAAGCTTCTGATATGCAAACCACAATCCAACTGCTGCTGCTGCTGCTGCTGCTGCTAAGTCGCTTCAGTCATGTCCGACTCTGTGCGACCCCATAGACGGCAGCCCACCAGGCTCCCCCGTCCCTGGGATTCTCCAGGCAACGACACTGGAGTGGGCTGCCATTTCCTTCTCCAATTCATGAAAGTGAAAAGTCAAAGTGAAGTTGCTCAGTCGTGTCCAACTCTTAGCGACCCCATGGACTGCAGCCCACCAGGCTCCTCCGTCCATTGGATTTTCCAGGCAACAGTTACTGGAGTGGGGTGCCATTGCCTTCTCCACAATCCAACTGGTTCTCCTAAAACAGCCTTTGTCAGGGCTCTTTCAGTAGAACAGAAGCCAAATTCTGAAGCTTGGCTTATGAAGCTCTTGATAGCCTGATGTCATGAATACTAACCACATTTCACAAATTCCACATATGTCCAATAAAAATGAGGTGTCACTTCCAGGGCCACTCATACACTGCTTCTCTATCATTCTAATATGACAACTGACTCCAAGACGGAGTTTGTGATCTGCTCGTTATGCTTCAACATTTGACTCTTCTGTAACCCTCTGAGACTCGGTTGTCATTCCAAGGTATTCCACACACCCTGTGCCATCTCACCGCACTGTAACACAGGACTGGGGCTCCTGCTTTGTCCATCCTTGGATCACACTCCTTCAAGTAAAGCCTGCAAGTCTTATTCATCCTGGCAGGCCCAGGGCCTGGCGCTTAATAGATGTTCAAAAAATGCTTAGGAAATGTCCCTTCTTCCCAACAGGAACCAAGATTGTACTCTGCTCCCAAGATCTGCTGCAGGTTGGCATATCTATCTAATGTGTACAATGGAGTACTACCCAGTCATAAAAATGAATGAAAACTTGCCATTTGTAACCACATGGACGGACTGAAAGGGTAATATGCTAAGTGAAATGAGAAAGACGAGTAATGCATGACATCACTTCTATGTGGGATCTAAAAAATACAACCAACTAGTGAATATGAGAAAAAAGAAATAGACGTAGAGAACAAACTGGTCAACACCAGTTGTGGAGGGTGGGGAGGCAAGTTAGGGCTAGGGGTTTAAGAGGTATAAACTATATATAAAATAAATAAACTGCAAGGATATATTGTATAGTTTAGAGAATACAGCCAGTATCTTGGAATACTTATACGTGGAGTTTAACCTTTAAAAATTGTGAATCACTACACTGTACACCTGAAACTTATATAATATTATATACCAACTCTACTGCAGTGGCACCCCACTCCAGTACTCTTGCCTGGAAAATCCCATGGACAGAGGAGCCTGGTAGGCTGCAGTCCATGGGCTCGCTAAGAGTCAGGCACGACTGAGCGACTTCACTTTGACTTTTCACTTGGAGAAGGAAATGGCAACCCACTCCAGTGTTCTTGCCTGGAGAATCCCAGGGACGGGAGAGCCTAGCGGGCTGCTGTCTGTGGGGTCGCACAGAGTCGGACACAACTGAAGCGACTTAGCAGCAGCAGCAGACCGCAATAAAAACATGAAAAAATAAAAAGATCTACTACAGACTACAACATATCCATTAACAGACTGGATAATCGGAATATTTAACAACTGGTACAGTTCACACATCAAACAATCACAGTGGATGCTGGCCGTAACACTGTAGCAAAGTGGTCCTGAAGGCCCCTAGTTGGTCCACACAGTAATCCTTTGTTTGCTCATGTTAGGGTTGGACGTACGCTGAAGAGTCCTGGGGGTGGGCTCCAGGTAGGCATCATAGAAGGAACAGCTTGGTGAGCTCACAGAAGCAGCTATTTAGTTAGTCTGCATGAAAACGCTTCAAACTGGAAACCACTGGTGCAGCTGCTCTGCCCCATACGGGCTGAATCTCAACCCTGTCTGTGGTCCTCCCCCAAACACTGTGGGCTGTGCTGTTCCTCTCCTTCCTTGGCATCTTGTAGGTACTCATTTCACCACCCACAGTGCCACCTACTCTCCTACTGAGGGTTCACTGATTCCATGTGAATAAGCCCTGCTTCATAAAACTAGATTGAAAATTCCTAGAGGACAGAAGCCGTATCTTTCTTCTTTCAATATTTACCTTTAATAAATCATCCAAAAGTTACATAACCATGCCCTGTATCATTTTATACTTTTAAAAATGTGTTACCAGAAAGATTTGCATTATACTTGCAGATCTTTTTAGGGTTAATAACAAAACTATATGAAGGACCTTTCTCATAGCAGTTATAAAAAGACTTCAGAAGGTAACGTTCACAATATCAAAGTCTCTTATTTCTGTCTTCTTAGAACTGAAACTGGAAAAGTTTAACCCTCCTGACATTCTGTGTACTTCATGGATAAGGAATTATCTCTTTCTCTCACCTACACACCACATTCATTCACACCCTTACACATGCCACTCTACCTTAGTAAACAGCACCATCTGGTACCCAGTTGCTTAAACCAAGAGCTCCTCGTCTTTCTTTTATATGCCGATACAACCTTTGATAAAAACAAAACATACTCCGAGAAATTGATAACTTCGCACTACCACTCGATAACATCCTAATTTAATCCTATGTCATCATTTGCCTGGCAGGCTATAGTCCATGGGCTTGCAGAAGAGTTGGGCATGACTTAGCAACTAAACAACACTGTTCACCTCAGGGGTTTCTGGGCAGCTCAAATCAGCTCCCCTTCTTCCTCCCTTGATAGAATGTACAACCCATTCTCCACCAGGCAAAGACAGACAAAGAGAGAGGCAGAGACAGAGACATAGGGAGGGAGTAAGAGCGGGAGGAGGGACACCGAGATCTTTTGAAGCAAAAAAGAGGTTCTACTATTTCCCTAAAACCTTTCAGAGATTTGCCACTGTACTTTGAATGAAATCCAAAGTCCTTTACCAAGACCCACTACAATTAGAAAGAAAGCTAAACGTCTGCCAAGGTAGGCTTGGGTCGGCCTCTCAGACCTTGTTGCCAGCCCCTCTGTTCACAATGCTGCAGCCACACTGTCTTTCTGCCCCTTAAATTAACCCAACACACTCCTACCTCAGCTGGGCATGTTCCCCAAACCTCCCTAGGCATGGTTAAAGTCTGTCTCCCCTTACTCTGTCTCATCAACATATCGCCAGCATTCAGATCAATACCTAGCTCAACGAATATTTTCTGACTGACTTACTACCTTTTGATTTAGCACAGAAGAAAAGTACTGAATCGTTTTCACAATAACACCAGCGTTCATTGATCATGGACTAAAGTCACAGAAAATTCATACAGTAAAAAAAACCTGAAATAAAGAAGATAAAATTCTTTGCTATAACTGGGGAAATAAATAAATGAAAGAAGAAAATAAAAATCTCTGAGAAAAAACCTAATAAAACAAGGATATCATAATTCAAAAATCAGGATGGATTAGATTATAAATTACTTAGATTATAAGTAACATTTGCAATGAAGCATCATGTTTATGGTTTTGCTCTTGGGACAAGGCAAATTAATCTGAAATAGTAAAGAAACTACAATGAAAAGTACATGATCTTAATGCAAGAAAAATATACAGAACACACAGACCAAAATGCAAATCTATAAATTACGCCATGACAAAAACACAAGCCAAGAACAAGAAATAAAGACACATTCCTGATGTTGCTCTAGACTGCACTTTACCAAAGCATGGGAAGCTGTCTCTCTGGAAGCCGGCTCAGCCCCTGCATGGCTTTGCAAACTTATGTCCCTGATAGAGCTCCCCTAAGGATCCAGGACAAATTCTGTAAGGTATCTCTTAGAACTTCTTCTTTAATAAGTGAACCTAGAATAAACATACCAGTCATCTGGGTAAATGAAAAGGAAAAAGTATCTGAGAATGATCCCATTTTCCCTTCTGTGATCAACAGAAACATTTAGAACTATTACCAGAACTTACTCTGAGTAAGAATTTGAATTTTGTTCTTGACTCTCTCCTGCCCCACATGCTTCCTCTTTCTGGAACTGTCAAGCTGACTGTGATAATAGCAGATTGTGGAGTCTTTAAGGACTGATGTAAGAGACAACCACATTTCAGAGGAAAACCCTAACATATGCTTAGGAGTCTTACCTCTCCGGACATTTTTTTCTCAGTGGCTCTTTTTTTTCTCATTTTTTTCTCAAGGTCTCCGAGGGTAGAGTTCTCTGGCACCCTTAAAGTTTGCATTAAGGGAGGGGTAGGCTTGGGAATACTCACAATAGAGGGGTTGGAGTCCAGTGTAGTTGGGGGTAGGAGTCTGCCCAGAAGGTCTGCCTACTCTTTTTCTCCATGCAAATACCTCCTTGCTACTAGAGTCCTCACTGCATTAGCAAAATGAAAAGAGACACTGTAACTAGTTTGAAATACATTTCCAGATTGCATTCCAAATATTTAGAAAAAGTTTACAGCATACCCAGGAATGTCTACCAGCCTCAAAGCATTCTTCTGAGACTGAATATCACTATATTCTTTGTTTATAAATAGAATATTTTATTATTTTTTAAAGGATAGTATTACAAAATGCAAAAAGTAACTAAAATTAATATTTTAGTGGCTGAAAAAACCAGCAATCAAAAATTTAATTTAAAAATATAGTAATTGTTTTAATACAGCCAGCTATTTGTCTCCTGTCTACGACTGCTTTTTCTCTACAACCAAACACAGCAGAGAAGCAGCAACAGAGACCACAGGCCCACAATGCCTATAAAATCCACTCTCTGGCCCTTTACAGAAGGGGTTTGTTGAATTTGGCTCTGCAATTTAAGTATTAATTTGTACATAAGTTATAAAATAACCTATTTTTATCCAGCTGTAGAATTTTTAAATGCGGTGATGTATGAACTGTTCATCTTTTTTGCTATAATCTTTTAAAGTTGCTTTAAAGCTTAGGAAATTATTATATTACCACAATATTTAGTTTCATTTTCTACTTTTTTGGTATAATTTCTGGGCTTAACTATGTAACAAACTTGGAAATTATTCTGGTCTGATTTTTTTATCTTATAAAAAATGGACAACACAACACTGTAAAGCAATTTTCTTCCAATTAAAAAAGTTCTAAAAATGGGTAAGTCTCTAAGTGAAATTTCAAATATACACACACAAGAAGAAATTCTTTTTGCTTGCTTACTTCCAACACAATTGCTAGTAACATACTTATTCCTCATTGCTATACTTATCTATACAAACAAATGTCAGAATATTCAAAATTCTAAATAAAAACTTAAGGAAAAGAATGAAGTATTACTTTACATAAAGCCCAGCAATTTTAGAATCTTAAATTTATATTTTCCCCATGAGTTTAGTTCTGATTATGAATAAAGTTGGGAGATTTATTTATTGGGAAATTGTTGGTCCCCAAACACAACAAACTCTATTAAACACGTATAAGTTAATTTTCAGAAGAAAAAAAAGTGCTAAGGACCTCTGTTTCTGGTTTTCCCCTTAAAAAAAGAATATTATAAAAATATAAGATAATAAGACTTGAATCTCCTAACTGAATCATCAATTGTGATAAGCCTGAATGATACAAAAAGAGACTAATTAAGATATGTAGTTATTTAGATGGCCTAAGGAGTGAGTGACTTCAGTCTTACAGTACCCATTTAACAGTAAAGAAAGATGGTAGATATCTTAAATTTGGGGAACTTAAGCTAGACAGAACTACATATTTTGCTTGCTATTATTGGTATTAATTAATCTTTTTGCCCATGATTAAAGTGATAAAATCCTGAGCAGAATATCACTGCATAAGGTAGACAACAGGTGCATTTCACTTCTGCCATTTCTTTCCATATCAGAGCAATCATTATATGCTCCTGCCTGTAAAATCTTTGACAGAAGGGTTTATTTAACTATTAGTAGGCTATAAGTATATTATTTAATTCACAGAAATTAGATTGTAATTATTTTTAAAAAAATCAACTCAAAAGTTTTTTAGGGCTAATATCTATATTAAAAAGAGATATGAGGATTTTTAACAAGGGAATGAGGTCGCTATTGATTATTTCTTCTTAAAAAGCTTTTTTAAATCACACTAACTCTTCTTGCTCTTCTTAACTCACTAACTCCAACACTTGCTCTTCTTTACCTGAAAGAAACTATCAGTGCATCAGAATACTGTCTCTTCTCTACATTTTAAAAATAGGCTTTTATATTGGACTTTTAAAGTACTTTTAATTTACTTTCATGCTTTACATTTTCCTTATTGGTTTTTAAGAGGTAAAAACACGGAATAGAGTTGTGTAACTTAAAAATATTGAAGGAAGTATTAGTTAATATTTTAAAGAATGGCCTAAATGATAAATTAAGGGGAAAAAATCCCTAGAAGCTATTTTTTGAACAAGGTAGTCACTGCTTAGAAAATATAAATATATAATGCAACTAAGCAAGCTTGTAGAGGCTACTGAACGGTTACTCGAAAGTTCACCCTTTCTAGCCCCTTCAGGCGATAACTGCACTCCAAGTGGCTACTCAAAAATTCTGAATGACACTCCCGGTGGGTGTGGGAAATTTAAACCTTAAACCATAACCTGCGACAGCCCCGGGTCGCAAACCCAAGCGATTTTAAAGGCAGTTTTAAATGCAGGCACCTTCCCTCCGCAGGGGAGCACCTCCCTCCCCACCTTTTTGCTTCATCTCTTGCCTGGGGTGGCGTCTTTCTAATCCCAGAAGCACCGTCTTCCTTTGCACTAAAGTGCTGACAGACCCTTTTCACTGGAGCTGCAAATGCTGGCCCTGCACGTTATTTTTATTGATAAATTCTTAGTTTCTCTTTCCGTTTCACTGTGGGCTGACAGAATTTCAGTGCTACAATATGATGAAATTATCCAGGTCAGAGTAAAAGCCAAAGAGAATAGGGAGTCTCCTCAAAGTCCTCACTCCTGGAAATATCAGGCAAACACTTCAAAGTATTAATACAAAGCATGCTTCTCTGATTCGGAAATCCTCCTTATCTTAGTTTCATGGTTTCACTCTGAAATAAATGCCTTGCAATGCAGGTCAAATTCCTGCATCTGACAGATCAAAGATACACTTTATCCTCCAGCAAAAATGAAAATCAAAATATTTCAGAAAGATTTCTGGCCCTCCCCCCCACCAAACGAATTCACAATAAGCCTTTGTAACCAGTTTAGGGAACCTACCACGACTGAATTATTAAAGCATGTAAGTCAACTTAAATAAGTGATGGCTCAACTTCTCTAAGACTCTGAACAAAATATTACTATCATAATCAGAACAGTATTTAAAGGGCTTTTCACTGAGGTCAATTAAATATTAGAAGAAAAAATGCCTTTATAGGCTGAAACTGAGATTTGAAGTTAGCATGAGCTTTTCAAAAATAATCTGTGATTCTAATGAAAAATCAACTATCAATATATCAACAGGCAAAATAAATTAACCAGTTGAACGTAAGTGAATCTGTGCAATACTGCTGCAAGTCACTCTGTAATAAAATATATATTCAGTTTTGCAAATTTTAAAGTAAAGAGATGGCATCCTCGTCTACTCCCAAATGTCAGTTCATCGCTAAAGTCAGATCGGAAGGTACAAACATGAACCTTGCAGGTCACGAAGAGGAAACAGCAGCAGGCCACAGAACCAGAGGCAGTCAGCTGGTTTGATCACATTGGTTTTATTCTGTCAGCTTCCTTCCAGGAAGTTCAGAGGTTTGACCAATGAGGGCCAGTGTTGATTCTTAGGCCACCATCCTCCTCTCCTCCGGTGGTCTGTAGCTTAGAACTTACCCGCGGCCCAAGTTCTTTGGTGTCCTCGCCGTCACAGCCATAGTAGTCTGGGGTTCTGTCCAATTCCTGCAAGTGTCCCTGTGCTCTTACGCTCTTATCCGCATGGCAAGACGGGCAGAGAGCTGCGTTCCCCATCTCAGTTCTAGTCTTCCTGCTGTCAGTAGGCCCGTCCTTGCTCTCTATGCTCTGTCCAGGGCTCCCAGGGGGACACTAACGTGGACGATTCATCCAGGCGATCCTTGGCTCCTCTGCTCAATTCCCCTACACGCCCCTCACCAGTTCTCCCCATCTGCTGGCTGGCTTGCTGGTGTCAGAGAGAACTCAAAACCCCAGCAACTGCAGGCTGCCTTCAGTGACCATTTCCAATTCAGGCGCTGCCAGTCTATTTTTACACCTACCAGGCCAGCTATGCATGTCAATGGAGTGAGGGGGGGCGAGGCCAAGGCGGGGCAGGGGAGGGGGCGGTGTTGTTTTGTTTTTCACCATGCGAGCAGCCTGCTTTACACATGGACTTAAGTTCCTGCTGTGTAAAATGTCTCTACATAGAATTCCTGCATTACTCAATGAATGCCTTTGATATTTCCCCCTCAGTCTTTCTACTCACACAGAATACCAAACAAAGCTGCTAACCTCACTTCGCCAACATAACAGGTAAAAATTACTTTTGTAATTGCATAAACCAAGAAGCAGCCCCTTGGCTTAAATAGACTTTTTTTCATAATGATTTACAGGAGACAATTAACCATCCTTGCACCATTTAAAGTCCACTGGAAAAACATCAGTCAAAATGGCTCATTTTACACCAATATGGATGTTTGAAATATTATAAGTTATCCACAGTTTTTCATTATCTGCCAGCATTTCAGGAAGAACAAACATTTTGCTTTGTTTATAATTCATTTTGGGTTTCCCTGGCGGTTCAGAAAGTAAAGAATCTGCCTGCAATGCAGGAGACCACGGTTGGATCCTTGGGTCGGGAAGATCCCCTGGAGAAGGGAACGGCAACCCACTCCTGTATTCTTGCCTGGAGAATTCCATGGACAGAGGAGCATGGCGGGCTGCAGTCCATGGGGTCGCAGAGTCAGACTGAGTAAATAACACTTTTTACATAATTTGTTTTAATTTGTACTATTTTGAAAATGTTTCACTCAGCTTTATAATAGATATTCAAGAATAGTTTTCAACACAATACATACTATTTTTGAAACCATATTACAGATTTTGAAAGAAATTGTTCTCCACTGAGATGAGCACAGCAAATACACCATAGGTTTTTAAAGCCAATTATGATTTTTAAAAAAATCAAGACTTTGTTATAGACTATTATGGGTTGATGGAGAAGGAAATGGCAAACCACTCCACTATTCTTGCTGGAGAGTCCCATGGACAGAAGAGCCTGGCAGGCTACAGTCCATGGGGTGGCAAAGAGTCGGACACGACTGAGCGACTAACACATATTATGGGTTGAACTTTATTCCCCCCATAGAATTTCCTCTAAAATTTATATATTTAGTTATTTTAGTAGTTCCGTCCTTCCTCAATTGTTATTTGTTTTGTGTATGCATATTTTCTCTTCCAAATAGGTTTTTTAACTCTTCACTTGTAGGGTCCAGTTTTGATTTTTGTATCATCCATCCATATGTTACCTATTAAATAGTAAATGTGTAAATGTTTTCAACTGAATTGAAAATAATCATTTGGGGAAAACAGGAAGTGGAAGATACTTATGAATTAAACACATTAGACTTGATAACTAGAGCTCACCTTTCAATTTGTCATTAAAAAAAAAAAACTAAACATGCTTTGTCATTTTTTTCCATTAAAAATGGCATTCCTGAAATAGTCTATTACTGTATATTGCTGTCCAAAACTCTATGAACTTGACTCTGAGAATGACACTTCTGGATTGTTGACTTTTGTAAGAGCCTCACGCTGCTTTTCTTTTACCAATCCTGGTTTTGGGGTTTTTTTTAACCTTTGATTTCTTTCTTTTTTCTTTCAATTGGAGGATAACTGCTTTACAATGCTGTCTTAGTTTCTGTTGTGCAACGATGTGAAGCAGCTATTTGCTTGTGTCGCACGCATGTCCAGTTGTATCAGCCTATTTGCAACCCCAGGGGCTGTAGCCCGCCAGGCTCCTCTGTCCGTGGGATTCTCCAGGCAAAAATACTGGAGTGGGTGGCCATTTCCTCCTCCAAGGGATCTTCCCAACCCAGGGATCAAATCAGCTTTAACTATACATATATATGGGCTTCCCTGGTAGCTCAGCTGGTAAAGAATCCACCTGCAATGCAGGAGACCCTGCTCTGATACCTGGGTTGGGAAAATCCCCTGGAGGAGGGCATGGCAACCCACTCCAGTATTCTTGCCTAGAGAATCCCCATGAACAGAGGAGCCTGACAGACTGTGGTCCCTGGGGTCGCAACGAGTAGACACGACTGAGTGACTAAGCACAGCACAGTATATATATATATGTACACACACTTTTTTTTTTAATTGACTGAACCAAAGGTATTAGGACAACAATGGAGGGGTGGACATGATTTCTTCATTCACATTAAAGAGGAACATAATGTAAACACTTTAAAAGTTAAAGGTTTGGATGAAGGTATTAAAAAAGATGGAGTTTCAGTATCAGTTACACGATTGGATTGGTAACTGAGATTTATCAAGGAAAAGCCTTCCATGTTGCCTGAATTATCCTTAAATAAACTATTTGCATAGTATGGTAGTTTTTCATCAAATGTTCCATGTACTTGAACCATGTTCTGCAGGAATAAGGTAAGCTATGATGTTTAATGATGTGGTTCCAAATTCTATCAAAAGAATATGTTTGAAATTTCCCTGTCTTTTCCAGAAGGCACTTAAAAGCCTTACAATGCAGTACAAACTCTTACAATGGCTGCTTCTTCCTGAATATAGATGAACTATTTTATTCAAAATATAAACCAAGGTTTCACTAGCCATTTAGCCCCACCTTTAGAATCAATTAGTTGACTTTTTTAAACAAGAAATGTAATAGTCAATTCTTTATATAGAATTATGCAACTTAATAACTGGAAGCAAATCCTTAAAATTCTCTCTAGCCTCCTTGAGCCTTCACTGAGCTCAGATCTGAAAATCAGTACTAAACCATGTTGAAAAGAGGAAAAAATTAACTACTCCAGATTGGAAAATATGTTCTTCGGTGCTTGATAAAATACTTTTACAGTGCTTTACCAGCATAAAGTCTTTCCTGGCATGTGTCTGCCATGTTAATACATTACCCATTCTACCACCACTGAGCCTTAGATTTTGTTTCTCTTTCAGCCAAGCATGCCTTGCCATTCCTCTGCCAGCACAATTTCATTGTCTTTTGCAAAACTCTTAAAATTCACTTCCTTCTGGAAGTCTTAATTACATCTATGTTAGTCTCTTTTTCTATTTGTTCTATCTTGAATAAAGTTGAGACTACCATTGGCTCTTGTCTTTTTATATAATATTCTTCATCTCTCTCACTGACCTTCTCAGAGGTAAAACCCACACAAGAGTATTAAATGTTTGTTAAGTAAATGAATAAAAGATAGCCACAGATAGGAGCACAATTTGTAACATCAATATTTAACTGGACTACACTGACCTAAACTTCTCCTTTCCTACATTAACAGTGATAGATTTAATCATTATAAACATTTTAAACACAACAAATCTTTAATTTTATTTCCAGATCTGCAATAAACATGCTTTTTAGTCTTTGAAAAAAAAAATTAACATTGTTTGGGTGAATCTTCCTAGAAAAGAATTTGTAGTGCTTTGTTAACAAAAGAAAAAAAATTCCAACAAAGAAGCTGTTAACAACTCTTAGAAGGTACTTTTTCTAAATGACTAGCAACCAATCTTCAACCCTTTTCTTACATTTTTATTCCAGGGACATCTTCTCATTCTTTTCCTAGAAGAGAAATGTCATGTTTGTTGACTATAATATCCGTGCTGCTATCATTTGAGCAGCCCAAAATATGTCCCATAGTGGTACCAAAATCCCATTGCCAAAGGTCAATGGCTAAACAAAAATGGGCAAGGGAAAAGTACACAAGACTGGTGCTCCTATAACTGCTGACATTTTCTATTTTCTGGCTTTTAGATTTAAAGTATTGGCTTGGAAGATACAATAGCTACTAAAACAGAACTTCCAAC
Organism: Oryx dammah; assembly: GCF_014754425.2. Classification (NCBI taxonomy): domain Eukaryota; kingdom Metazoa; phylum Chordata; class Mammalia; order Artiodactyla; family Bovidae; genus Oryx; species Oryx dammah. Next base: position 12,223,020 of record NW_024070187.1, read on the forward strand.
AAACAGCTTTCACATTACATTCCAAACTTTGCCAGTGGTCTGATGCTTTCAGTCTGATCAAAACAAAACGATGGGAAGGGTCCACAGAAAAAGGCATTACTTCAGAAGTTAAGACATTTCCAGTTTCACACCTAGTGCTTAAGTAAGAGTGACCGCCAGACAAGTCTGTGACGAAGCCTCGAGTGATATGACAACGTATATACCTAACGTGGTGTCATCTAGAAGGCAAGTGAGTGTATACTGTGCAGCACCCATGCCCCGACAGAATGCCCACAGAGTGCTAGGATCTCTGTGGGTACAACAAGGAGTATGTTTTCTGCTGGGCAGAACAATGTCACCACTGTTTCTCAAAATTGTTCCAAAGTCATTAGGGCAAATTACTCAGAAAGCAAATATCTGCATGTCTGGCCACACTTGGAGCAGGACACGAACTTGGTGTATGATGTAGAAAGTGAAATTAAAGACACCTGCGACGTGATATATTTGCAATACCTTCATAAATCCTCAGGCACTTGTACTGTTATTATTTCACCTATATTGTTATGTTTCAAATCCATCAAGAGAGAAGCGATTCATTCAGGACTGAGAACAAAGGCCATCTTTTCAGCTCTAACCTTCTGAAAGTAGCTCCCGCAGTCCCTGTGGGGGCAAATCTGAAAACCACCCCCTGTAGTTTTACATTTCACCTCCTAAGTAAGAAGCAATGATTACAGAATCATCAGAAAACTAACACCTTGGAGAAGAAATACCTGTCAAGGTTCTACAAGTTAACCTATAGAGTTAGATCACAGCTTCTGCAGAGGCATGAAAAGACCTCATAGCTAGGAGTAACTAATTCTAGATTTTGGTTTTACCACTAATATACCTGTGCAGATGTGTGTAACCTATATCAAATCAGGGCTTTCATTTTCTCTTTTCTAAAATAAGGGGTTTAGACTGACTGACTGCTAGATTCCTTCTAGCTCTGAAGCTCTTTACTTCTATGAAGTAAGTTAACACTTGAACATACATCTAACACAAGGTGATGAGTTAAGGTGAAATCTGTTTAGTTCATTAGCACTAAAAACAAACAAAAAGAATAAGAACTACTCAGCATCTTGCATCACGGGCCCCTGTGTTATGAGCTGACTATGATGCATAGCATTTCCCTGGGAGACTAATGAAGAAGAAAGGACCATAATGTGAGATATGGCCAACCAACTCTTTGTTGGGATCTAGGATGTAGACTCTTTTGCTTTTGCCCCACCCTTTCTGAATATTAGCCCCACTGAAAACTTTCAAACATTTTGGAAACTGCACACTACCACTATTCTATATTTCACAATTTGTAACAGAACTTTCACTTGGAATGGTCTCATTCACCAAAATGGGCGTGGTAGGATAGCTTTATAGGACTCTGTAGGACACGTGTTTGAAAATCAACTGCAAATGCTAGTAGGGGTTTCATTTTCCCTCAAATATTTTGATTCATTTGTTCTTAAAGGGCAAAGTGCTATCATATTGAAAATACTGAAAGAAAAATCTTTTGCCAAAAGTCTTAAAAGTGGCAAATCAGAAAGAAAATTTCACTCAGAATCATGGAAAATAATTTTTTCCCTCTCTTCCAAGTAGTAAGGGTTTTTCAGGAGTATCTATTAGATGAAAAATTCAAGGTAAAATCTCTCTTAATCTGAACTATCATGTACAAAGTGTACAGTTCTAACATGATATTTAGTTAACACTTTGATTGTATTTTGAAGGCTACTGTTAATATGTAAGATTTATTTTACTTCTGCTGAATTTAGAAATTTGCTTAGATTACAAACCATTTCTGTCTTTCTGCTTTTTTCCCCCCAATTCAAGACTAATTTTTATGGTCAAATGTATTTATCTAATTAGAGTAGTTTTTTGTTACTCCTATTGTGTGCAAAATTCTCCATGCCCAACCACACGAAACCAAGGACAGGTTCTTCTAACTTTGGAACCACTGACCTGTGGAAATAAAACTGGAACACTTTGTGCAAAAACTGAGGCAGCATGTTATTTTCTCCCTTGTCTGGATACATTCAATGTCATTTCTTTGACTAGAAGTTAAATATATAATGATTTTCACCAGTTGGAACTGTTACATAATTGATCGATCAGAAAACCCATTGCATAATTTATAGATCCATGCTAGATTCCCTGTAGTAATATGCGGCATAACTTTTCTAACTGAGGTCAGTGCAAAGGCGTTTTACTGTTTATGCTATACATAAATTAATCAAGAGGAATATTGCCAAGCTATTTATATGCCCACAAACATCAATTAACCAATTTAATTTTACATTCCTGCCAGTGATTATTTTCATTCCAGACTGCTGGCTCTTCACTTCTGGTACATAAAGGAGGACATTCTTTAATAAACAGTGCTAACAACTTGAGAAGTTTTCTAAAGGCTACTCCACACAATGCCCACTCAATAAATGTCTTTGACTAACATTAAAGAGACCATGAGGCAAGAACTGTAGGGTGTGCAAACTCGGTCCAAAGGGCCATTTGACCAGCTCTATCCCTGTCATATTAAACTGGATTTTGAAACACAACATGAATACAACACAATTTAGCCATTGTGCACTCCTACTTTTTCTGAAGAAAACTATGTGTGTACATAATACTCAGAAAGAGGTTAACAACTAAAGCAGGGGTTCCTGACAAGCATTGTTTACAGAGAGGACCAAGTGACAAAAATAAAAAAGCAGGTAGTGGCCTCTACTACAATCTGGCTTTAGTTTACCAACATTTCTTGTAAATTTCCACCTGTAAACTAGAAAGAAAGCTGACAAAGGGAATCCGAAAAGGATTCTGTTAAGGTGATTTAAAAATCAATGAATGGTGTGGAGAACAGCTGTGAATTAGTTAATGGGGAAAGTCTAGTGTTCAAAGGAACAACGTTCTCCAAGGCTGCGGAGAAACCTGACCAGCTCTGTTCTGTCCATTGTTTGCCACGGTTCTCTAGACCTACCTAGCAAAGAGGCCTCTGACCACCACAGTGATTAGACACAGGACTTGAACCTTAGGACAAGATAAACAGGAGAGCTATACTAGTAAGAATTGATAATCAATCTCTTCAAATAATGTTCTACTATTAAGCATATAGGAAATCCCACTAGGAAGCTCAAAAAATTAAAATTTACTTATCCTTCCGTACTTCTCAATTCTCACTTCACTCAGAATCTGGACAATGTTTTCCTTTGATGATTCACAGGCATTAAGTTACATGCATTTATAGTCTCAGTTTGTGCATTCACCCTGGAGGGTCCAGAGAAATAGCAACTTTTCATCAACTTTGAGGGGTATGGCATCCAATATGATGGTTTAAATGTTTTAATCGATCTGTCATTACTGCAAGAATGTCTTCAGCTGTAAAACAGAGTCCAGTTCAGTGCAATCATATACTCAGATCTTTTAATTTGTTGGTCTCAAATATTTTAAAATAATATTTTCCAAACAAAATAAGGGCAGATATATATACACACACACACACACCATTTTAAACAGACTGTCAGGCTATAGCCAAGTACTGATCAATCAAGAACAAATTCAACTTCAAACTAAATATCTAACCAAATTGGAGCAGATATGAGTATTTATCAAAATTACAAATTAAACTGAATTATTATGAGTATGGTACCCAATATTCTTGTAATATATTAAAACACTGAAACAACTAGCTTCATCCAAGTTTGACTGTAAACTATGGTATCACTAGTTTTCTTTTAAAACTACTTGTTGAGTGTGCATTTAATTAAAAATTAAATGAACTACAAGATGATAGAATAAATTGAATTTATTTCAAAGGCTGTGATAAATTAGAGCACCAGAAAGCATCTGAATTTCATTGTCCAAATGATAATTAATTTAGAATCTATTTTAAGCTCTCTCTAGAACAAATGTATTCTATACACCTCAAAGTACAAACAACTTTATTTTCATATGTTATTTATACTAGAATATTCTGGTCAGATGTAGCAAACAATCTTACGGCAACCAATGGGGCCAGAAATAAATTGGGAGATTGGGATTGATATATACACATGTGAATGTGAAAGTTGCTCAGTCGTGTTCAACTCCTTGCGACCCTATGGACTGTAGCCTGCCAGGCTCCTCTGTCCATGGGATTCTCCAGGCAAGAATACCAGAGTGGGTTGCCATTTCCTCCTGCAGGGGATCTTCCCAACCCAGGGATCGATCCCAGGTCTCTCCTCACTGCAGGCAAATCTTTACTGTCCGAGACACCAGGGAAGCACATGTACACACTCAGTTCAGTTCAGTCGCTCAGTCGTGTCCGACTCTTGGTGACCCCATGAATCACAGCACGCCAGGCCTCCCTGTCCATCACCATCTCCCAGAGTTCACTCAGACTCACGTCCATCGAGTCCGTGATGCCATCCAGCCATCTCATCCTCGGTCGTCCCCTTCTCCTCCTGCCCCCAATCCCTCCCAGCATCAGAGTCTTTTCCAATGAGTCAACTCTTCGCATGAGGTGGCCAAAGTATTGGAGTTTCAGCTTCAGCATCATTCCCTCCAAAGAAATCCCAAAATAGACAACTAAAAGAACCTGCTGCATCACACAGGAAACTACCAGCACTCTATAATGACCTATAGGGGAAAAGAACCTAAAAACAGTGCATACATGTATATGTGTAACTGATTCACTTTGCTCCACAGCAGAAAGTAACACAACATTGTAAATCAACTATACTCCAATAAATTTTTCAATAAATAAATATCCTGATTAAATGTCAGTTATTCTCCCTGAAAAGTGGAAAGTTTTTTTTTTTTAAGTTTTAATAATGTCTTATATCTTTTGAGGGCAGAATAATTTTATAGCCAATCAAAACCCATAAAAATTAAAATATCATAAAATTAATATTGAAAACTCAAGTCTTCATAGTGTCAGTGTGGTCGTGTGTCCTCTGCGCTACAGTGTTATTGGCCACGTGTTGTTAACGAATGAATACTGAAGAGAGTGCTGCTAGCGGCCGTGCTGAGATTTATTCTCACCTGTATAATAATGAGCTACGGTAAACAGACTCTTATACTAATACTCGTATGTCTTTAATCTTTACAGTTGTAATCTATAAACCATGCTATGAGCTCAGCAAATGATATCTTCTCTGCAGAAGATAAGAAAGAAGGGAAGGAAAGAAAGAGGGAACGTAAATACGATATGAAAACACAAATCTGTTTCGAAATCTTGAGTATTTTTAAGAGAGGTTATTTTAAAAATCTTTTTAAAAAGTTTCTCCTTTCTAATAGGTCTTAAAAGTTAGCATTTAAACATGCTCAGGGCTTTCCCAGGTCATTAAAATTCTCTCCTCTGAGCCACTGTTTCCCCCAAACCCACTCCCGACCCTGTCTTCTCCAGCTCACTGAGCAGCACCCTTGCATACCTTGTTGCTCCAGCTGGAAACTGCTGTTGTATTTAACGTTCCCTTTTCCACACACCCAGGCCTGAAGAGGCTACTTTTGTACACCCCTTTGCTACTGTGTTACGTCAGGAATTTATCATTTCCTGGCTGCTTTACTATAACCATTTCCTAAACAGTTTCCTACTTCTAGCCTTGCTCTATTCCAATCCATTCTCTACAGCATAGCTAGAGTGATCTTTCCAAAGCTTAAACCTGTTCAGGGCACTTCTCATAATTTTTCTGACAAAAGGGAGAATCTCTAATGTGGTCTGCAGAGTCCTGTACGATCTGGTCCCCTCCTCCCTTCACCTTAGCCTTTTCTCTTGTAATTTCTTCCAGACTTTTATAAACAACTAGTATTCCATCTGGATCCCCTCCCTCCCTCCCTCTATATTTGCAAGACTGCTCTTGGAAGCCCTGCCTGGCCAACAGGATTAGGGCCTATTGCCAACAGAACCATCACAGTGATTGCTACACTGAACTGTAATCATCTTTTTACATGCCTGTCTTCTTCACAAGAGTATGAGTTCATTATATATTTATTTTTCTATTTGTCTCCAGTGCTTCTGATAATGCCTCTGATATAGCAGCCACTTGTAATTGATTATTGAATACATAAAAAAATAAAAATCTTCCTTAACACATTTAAAATAAAATTGGCTTTTAAAAACATTTATTTCACTCATCTCATTAATATTTATTCAGCAGTATAAGCCAGGTTCAAATATATCACTGATGTAAAAAGAGGCAAATGTATAATATTTCTGATGTACACACAGAAATCCTTCAATAAATCTCTGAGAATGGCAATCCACAGCAAACTATTCAATTACCAGTTAATGCTCCTTGGTTTTGTTCATATTATTATTCTGTCAGTTCTCTTATGATTGTTTTTTCAGATGTTTAATTTTTGTCATGAAATAGTCTAGGCACTGAACCCATTGGTAATCATTAGCATATGAGCAGCAGTGAAAAGAACAAAAATACAAATGACCACAAAAGTAGCCACAAACCAGAATATGGTTTGTTAAGTAAGAGAAAAACTATTGATTTTTGTCATGGATAGTTCATCCATGCCTAAAACCTATGGAGAGTAATCACTGCTAACGCCAGAAAAATGCAATGATTGTTGTCTAGAGGCCCAAATAGATTACTCTTACAATGAATGTTTACACACTCACACTACTCTGTGGTTTGGCCACTCTGGGTCTCTAATGTGTCACTTGTGGTAGAAACGTATTTTCATTCCATTCTTTCCACCTGGGGTGCTGCTCTGTGCTCTTTCACTGTTGGCTCTTTTTTATTGATGATGATAGATTATCAATAAATCCCTGCCTTTACTGTCACATCTAATCCTCTTCATGGCCATCATCTCTATACAGTCAGGACCTCCTCTGACATTGCCTCCAATCTATGAAACCCACTTCCATCTCCTCTCGCCAGTTTTTATTTCTTCACACGTACCCTTACTTCTAACATATCTAACCTTCAGTGAAAAACACGAACATTTGCAGACAACAATCAATAACACAGCAAATCCGTAAGTGCAAAAACACCCCACGGGGATCCGTCTACAGTAGGTACTCATAGAAAAGATTTGGATTTTCAACTTTAGTTCACAAAAAATAATCAATTAAAGTTCTCAAGTGGAACTCTCCAATATTTGCCACTATTAGCTGCCAGTGATTCTGATATATGTTAATTGCAGTAAATGTGTGTCCTGAAGAAAGGAGCACCATAAAAATTCAAAGTCTTGCCTTCTTTTTTATAATTCTAAAGCTTGAAATTATAATTTATAATTTCTAAATCCCCATGGCAATAACATTTATTCCTAACTTCATATTTTAATAACTCATAGGGTTATATTGCAAGATTCTAATCAGATTTTTGTCAAATTTTAATAAACACATAGGAAATGTTTTATTTGACTCACTAAGAAGCATTTTATGACATCAATAAGTGCGAATGTAGCTTTCATTAACCACTGACATTTTAAAATGTCAATTTTGCTGAAATATGTTCTTTCTATTTTAATAACATTTGATTTTAGCTGCTTTGGGGATCAAATGTTAAAAATCATCTCTTAAAAGTTTGCTTCTCTTTGCTCTGGAACCCAAAATAGTTCAGTTTATTAATAGCCCACACTAAGGTACAGCACGATCGATCTCTGTGTTACACAGATGACATACAGATCCTGGTCCTCACTGCTCAGCAAAGCTGAAAGGCCACCCAAAGACCTTTATGTGCTATATACCTTTTTGTGCTCAGAATCAACAATGCCTCCATGATCTTTCTTTTCCAGTTTGTTTTGTATTTTTGTCCTTGGGTTCTGTTTACGGTCCAGTGAAAAAGCTAACTTTCAAGAAAATTTAGAACCAGCTGCATCCACACTTTGATAAACTGACTTCAAATTAATCAGCTATTTGATACTCACAGCTCCACGAGACCTACCTCATCTGTCTTCCACTTTTACAACATATTCCTCTTAGAGACATCTAGGACTTAGACCTCTGCTTTGAAGTTATTTTGATTGTTGGAGATGCAAGTCATACTTGAGCACTTAATAATTTTAATGACTTTGTCCTTCATTCTATAACCTTACTATTGAAGAACTTGATACAATATAAGCCACATCATGACTCTTAAGAGGCTGCTCTATCCTATTTGCTTTGTTCCTGGAAATGTCAGAAATATTTTTATGTGTCTTGGTGTTATATATCCTACATCACAGCTACTTTTCTCTCCAGCATTATAAGTAGAAGTGCAGATACAAGTTGTCAAGAGCTTTCTCTTTCTTCTTCCTTAAACCTCATTTTTCCATTTGACAAAAGGGGGTTATAATCATTTCTATTTCATGGTGTTGTGAGAGTTGAAATAGTTGCTATATAAATACTTAACATAGTGCACATTGCATTGTTCAGGAAATGTTAGCTATGATAAATTTTCCTCACTTTATTTTTCTTTGTTTGAATTGCACTTGTATTTATTTATCTGCTCTACAATTTGGTGGTACTAGTGGTAATGGAGAAGGCAACAGCACCCCACTCCAGTACTCTTGCCTGGAAAATCCCATGGACGGAGGAGCCTGGTGGGCTGCAGTCCATGGGGTCGATAAGAGTCAGACACGACTGAGCGACTTCACTTTGACTTTTCACTTTCCTGCATTGGAGAAGGAAATGGCAACCCACTCCAGTGTTCTTGCCTGGAGAATCCTAGGGACGGGGGAGCCTGGTGGGCTGCCGTCTATGGGGTCGCGCAGAGTCGGACACGACTGAAGTGACTTAGCAGCAGCAGCAGCAGCGGTAAAGAATCCACCTGCCAATGCAGAGATGTAGGGAAGATACCCTGGAGGAGGAAATGGCAACCCACTCCAGTATTCTTGCCTGGAGAACCCCATGGACAGAGGAGCCTGGTGGGCTACAGTCCATGGGGTTGCAAAGAGTCAGACATGACTGAGCATCTGAGCACACACAGAATATCATTTAAAAGTACTGAAAAATTAGATATTGTGTCACAGTACACACCAGCATGGTTTAGAGAAAAGGCATGAGCTCTGGAATTGGATATCTGGGATGTTGCTCTGAGATTTGGGGGAAAATAAATTAATCTTTCTAAACCTCATTTATGCACCTGAAAAATGAGGCTGAAAATATACTTTATTGTGGGGATCAAATAATATGATGAATAATTGTTTTTAAAAAAAAACTACAGAGGCTATATGGTCTTATTTCTCTCTAGATCCCATTTGCTGCCTTCATTCATCCTTAATTTCAAAGCAAATGGGTCAAACTTCCTCAGGTTTCCACCTAGTGGTAGCTCACGATGAAGTCAGTTTCAGGAAAAGTTCCTCCTGCTCCCCTGTCTCATTTACCAACCATTTGGAAGCAAGTCCTTGAAGCTTCATCTGCATCTAAGGACAACCAGTAATGATGTCATCCCCCAAATATAACTTCACTTTCCTCTCCATTTTTCTGTCCATGTTGTCACTGAAAAGGAGTAACCCTTGCTTCTAAATCTAGTCTGTGTGCCTCTCTCTGGTTGGAGGGTGGTCATGAAGAAGGCTGTAGGTGGTATAGCTTCCAAGGTACATTTATGACACGTTTCTCTCCAATACCAAAGCTTTGTCCCATAATCTGTAACATGGAGTCGTATCATCCTGGCCAAGAAGAGAAGCCTGCTTGATTGCCAAGCCGCTGAAATTCCCCACTGCTATATCCCCCTGCCCAAACCCCAGTGTTTGCTGCTTTGCACATTGTGGATGAGGTGACTATGGGACACGGCATCTGGCGTGGGCTTCCCAGATGGCTCAGCGATAAAGAACATGCCTGTCAGTGCAGGAGGCCCGTGTTCAATCCCTGGGCTGGGGAGACCCCCAGAGAAGGAAACGGCAACCCACTTCAGTATCCTTGCCTGGGAAATCCTATGGACACAGGAGTCTGGAGGGCTACAGCCCCTGGGGTCGCAAGAGTCAGACGTGACTTAGTGACTAAACAACAGCAAAGCCTGGCATACCTGTCTGGGCCCAGACTTTGCAACTCCATGGGTCTAAAGCCAGACCCCAAACGTTCCCATCCATCTCATGGGCTGTCTCACTGAGACCGTGTCATCAGGCCTCAAGCCAGCGTTGCAAGATAGAAAGTAGTGCTGTGAAATGATTCTATATTTTAAATGTTGATACTTATGAACTTAGAAAATTTGTTTTTAATTTCACATACTTATGAAATGGATCCATTCTGTTGTTAAATCTTAGTAAAATGATCGTTCCCTTAAATACACTTGAAGTACATACTACAATAAGACGACAACACTGTAACTTCAATATATTGAAAACTCAGGGGGAGAAAAAGTAGAGGAGAGAAATAAAATTTTGAGAAATACAGATGTATAGAACCTAGATCCTATGTGCATACATATACATCATACCTTAGGAACAGAGTTCCAAGGAAAGGTTTTCTCAGAAAAGATACTACTTCAAAATAAGCTAGTTAGAAGAAAAACAAAAACAAAAACCTCTAATCAAGTTGCAATAGAATTTATCATCTTGTGACATCTCAAACAGTGTTCTATTTTTTCTTTTATATGATAATTTCCTAGTCAACTTTACTTCTCTAGTAGGTCACACTGTTGACCTATGTACTCCAAGGAATTAGACAATCATTGAACTCACAGAAGAAAGGGGGGTGGGAAGAGCCTTTGAACCATTAAAGCTTTTATCTTTACAAAAGCTGTATGAAGCTTTTGTATGAAGTCTATATTTCATTTTTATATCTTGCCTGTGTGTGTTTTTACCCCCTGAATCTTCCATGAAAATGAATGTGGTTTCACAAAGGAAAAAACTGCTTCTTCAGAATACAAAGACTCATGAAGAATCCCATTTAATTCCACCATGCTTTTGCGTACAGGAATGTTAGAAGGTTTTATACTCGATTACAATATACTGCTTGTTGCAACAGAAGTGTGCCTTTGGTGTTCTGTTCTGCAGATTGGTCTCCACTTGACAGTCTATAAAATACACTGACATGCCACAGTTTCTTTGCCAGTCTTTAAAGTCTAAATGAGCTTCACAGTTCCTTGCTTTATTTTTGCACTACAATGATGTGTACACTTTCTAGCAGCTTTCCATTGGAGAAACCCACACATGTCAGAGAGCTTCCCAGGTGGCACTAGTGGTAAAGAACTTGCCTGTAAATGCAGGGGACATAAGAGATGCGGGTTTGCTCCCTGGGTTGGGAAGATCTCCTGGAGAAGGGAATGGCAACCCACTCCAGTATTCTTGCCTGGAGAATCCCATGGACAGAGGAGTCTGGTGGGCTACAGTCCATGGGGCCACAAACAGTCAGACACGACTGAAGCGACTTAGCATGCATGCATGTGTGCTAAGACAGAAGAGAGAATCCTTCAAAAGTTTTAGAAATCACTGGAACCTTGATATACTCACAAAGGATAAAATCATGATTTCAGTAGTGCAGCCTATATCTAAACAAGCTACATGTATGGGTCACTGGCATGCAGACACTTCATCACAGGAGCCTGGGTCGCATTCATCAAAATAGAGCAGGAAGAGAACAGAAACAGTTACTGACTTTGGCCAGCTAAGTGTGCCATTATTATGTGTGAACAAGGATCAAGGTTAAGAGGAGAAACAGGGCAAACAGGAGTTATGAGAGAGTGTTGCCAGCCTAATGCAGCAGACGTCATGCACCTCAGAGGAAAGTTTCAAATACTATGCAGACAAGGGAATTTGCACTGAAAACAGGAAATTAATAATTTACAAAATTAATTTTGTAAATTATTAATTTATAGTTTTAAATATTAGTGTGATTTTTAAGATGCAAATTCTGTGCATTAACTTTTAAATATACAAAGGAAGATAAAAAATATTCCTCTAGAAAAATTTTTGTCCCACCCTTCATAATATCTTTAATTTCCCTGCTAATAAATGTAATTGAGAATAATTTTTCACAAAATGTTAACATTTCTGGTTCTGTTTGATTCTGTGATAACTGTTTATGCTACAATCCACAAGTTGACCAAATAAACTTTTCTTCCTAGGTTTGCTTCAGAAGACTAAGCTATGACAAATTAGAGTTGATGACACAAAAATAGTACTTAGGTGTTTAGAATTGGTAGGGTATCTACTGTGTCTTAGGCAATGGTGACACAGTATAGGAAGAAAATCAGCCATTATTATCGACACAGCAAATTGGTCAAATTCCATGACACCAGGGCATGTGGGACACTGTTCTCATCTTATAAATTAAAACTACAAAGTACGTAGGCTTAAAGAAAGAACTTTAGTCCTCCCAGGTAAACACATTTAGTTATCACTAAATCATGCAGTCACTTACACAGAGAAAAATGCATGGCATGTTAACAGAAGTACTTGTATGTGTTCTGATCAGAGTACAAGTGCTCTCTACAGGAGGTTGTTGAAAACAGCTCAGCTTACAAGGTCATCATACCCTTGATCATAGCGATGAAGTTAGTGTCAAGAGTGAACCAACATTACACATATAAATGAACCAACATTACACATCTAAATATTTTATCAAGCTAGACTGAGGTAGGCAAGTGGACGACGAACGGCAAAGAAATCAGAAAGGAAAAAATTTACTGAGTTTGGCCATTCAGTAGGAAAGTAAATTGAAACTAGAAACAAAGTGTACTCTTGGGAGGGACCAGGGATTGAGTCATAATTTGTGAGGTTATTATTTGTATGTGGAGAGCAGATGCCTGCTTCTGAAAATAATCAGAGAATTAAGTATGGTAAATCAAAGACAAAGTCAATTCTCATGGCCAAGGTAGAAAAAGGGCTACTCAAGACATACGCTGTTACCACTGAAACAGCAGCATACTCTCTAGTTTCTGTAGATTCACAGCGTGTGACAGCTTACAGAAGAGGCAGAGAAGTAGTACAATTATCCCAGGAATTCCAACTATGTAAAATTACAATTTTGTACACCAATGGCAGGATGAAAAGTGCTCAGCAAATGTTAGTTGCCAATGTAATTTTATCACCAGCAAATAAATATACTTATACACATTACCAAAACAAACTCAAGTACCTGTCTAGAAGAGACGTTGTTTGATATAAATTATTTTTTTATTCAATCAAAAATCTCTACCACTCAAAGTCTAGTTCGTAGTAGTTATTCACTTAATAATTATTTTATCCAAGGTACTGCAATATGCTGAAGTATATCTGCATTCATAATGGAAATAGAGAGGAGGATTAATGGGAAATGAATTGTGATAATATTTTTTAATGTAACATAAAAAAAGAAATTAATAAGTACAATATAAAAGCTTCTGGGTGGCTTTAAGTGGAAAACGTTCAACTTTCTAGCATAATCATCTGAGTTTCTTGATTGAGTTTCATAGAATTTTAAAGATCATTGGAGGGACTAAATTGTTTTGTAAGCTCTTACGTAACTTACTATAGAATACATAATCCCGAACGCTCATGTGTGAAGGCTAATTACAGTGATTAAAGAGACATGCATCTCAGTTATCAAGCTTCCTTTGATGGCAAAAAAGATTTCTCATATTAGCTTACTATAAATTCTTCTTCCAGTGCTGTTTTCTAGTATAAAAGTCAGAAGTTCTGAAATATCACCACTTGTGTTAAATGGGTGAGTGTGAGTGTTTTATGTTATATACAAAGTCCTTACTATGGCTGATAAAGTGTTTGTAGTTACAGGGTTGGCATCAGCCCTGGGTCCTTTGTCATCTGCTTCCTCCCCATTAATGACAACTTGTGCTTCCACAGATGGCTTTTTTCTCCACCACCCACGCCCAGCCTTTGACTCGTGTCCTTCAGAGCCCACATGCTCTGCAGCCCCATGTTTCGTAGGTAACTGCCCTGAGCAAAAGCTCCTCATTTCCTAAGTGACCTCTTCCTCAAAGGAGTTATGTTTCCAGGTTACCTGTTCTACTTATACTTTATTGGTTTCAGTCATGTGAGGATGTGACATAGTTTAATTAAGCATCTGGCACAGTTTGAGGCAGAAGACATAAACAAGGAGGAAGTTTGTACTACTACCCCTAGAAGAATGCAGGAGATGTCTTATTTTCACTGAGCTAAACAGCTGGTTTGTGAACTGCTGAGGTTCCTTTAAGTGCTTACCACGGGCTCTTTTCGCCATAGCACCCTCTAGTTCAAAGGCAGCTATCATTACTATCATTGGATCTTTGTAAAACGATTAACACCATGATGATACTTGCTGTGGGTTTTTAAGATATGGCATTATCAGGATACACAGGCTCTAACAGAAAATAATGGAACCACAATAAACTTCTTCCTGCAAAATGACTCAAATCAGTACCTAAAATACAAAACAAAAACAACTGCACAGCTTCATAAGATTACTTCATTTTCTGTATCTTCTGTCTTAACTACTTCCAGAAAATTTCAAGTGTTACCACAACAGGAACTATTTTCTTCCATTATTTTTTCTGCCAAATAAGAGCTTACAAAAATACACAGTCTATTAAATAAAACTCGCGTCATATACACAAAAATAGACAATCTCCATTCCAACTTAATGGCCCAAATAACATTTTATTCTTGTTATTTGTACCTATCACCCCAAGTGGTATGAGAGCTTCTTGGTTGCAGGAACTGTGTCTGGGACATAGTGTCAGGCCAAAGCAATTCCTATTATATGAAGGAAAACTTGGAAATTCAATGGAACTACCTCAATCACTTACAAAAATAAAGAGAAGCAAAAACAATTGAAAACAGTGCAGAATCATATAGGAACAAGAAAGATCGCAAATAGATTTCAGGGCCACATCATTTCATAGGTGAGAAAACTAAAGTCAGGTTAATAGTTTGCCTAGTGTTAGTAGATGCAATCATATACAGGTCTCCTGAATTTGTCTTTATGGAGCTTTAGGAGTATCTGGTAAATTTATGTAAATATCACTTATTAAATCAGTAAACAGCTTTCTAGTATGTTTTCTGTTCTTTATAACCCTATGTACCATATCCACTCCAATCGTGCTGAATGTCTTGCAAGGTTTGGCAGCTACTTAGTTTCAAATGCAAAAGTAATATTTGATCCCTATAATTAATAAAAAAAACTACAGTAGATTCTTAGAGTTCATGTTTGTAATGCAAACATAATTTACAATCAATATTAATTGATTAGATTTTTAAAAATTATATTAGTAACACAAACATGAACTCTAAGATAATCTACTTTAGGTTTTTATTAATATATAGGGATCAAATATTACTTTAGCACTTGAAACTAAGTTTCTTTGTTGCAAAACTTCTATATAACCTGACTCCTCCCTTTGCCTTCTTGGAGCGGTTTTCTCAGGGTCTCTTGAAATGCTGTCTCCTAGGCTTGAAGTCCTAAGAATATCCAACAAATAAAACAAAACTCTCAAAAAAAACTGATCTAGAGAGTAAATAACTCCCTTGAAAAAAAAAAAAAAAGAAATTTGATAAAACCATCATTATTCACATAAAGATACATAGAGGTCAAAGTCAGTTTTGATTTCAACCTTTTTTTACAGATAAACTGTGAAAAAATGAGTTAAAATTGGTAATTAACAGGTCTCTATTTGGGTCAGCGGTAAAGAATCCACCTGCCAATGCAGGAGACACAGGTTTTATCCCTGGCTCAGGAAGATCCCCTGGAGGAGAAAATGGCAGCCCACTCCAGCATTCCTGCCTGAAAAGTCCCATGGACAGAGGAGCCTGGGGGGCTACAGTCCATGGGGTCACAAAGAGCTGAACATGACTGAGCCACAAGCACGCACGCATGCAGAGTACACAGAGAGCCAAGAAATATGCATGCATGTGAAATCATCAATGTGAAATGATACTATTTCTCTAACCAAATAAAGATGAGGTTGATATGTTTATAATAATTTTTGTATCCCTGATATTTCTCTTTAATAATACATACATTTTTTATTGAGGTGTTCCTCATGGTATGAGCAGTATAGTAATGATAAATATACAGTAAAGGGACATCTCTAGAAAAGGGCTAAGTTGGCATCAACGCAGATCTAATGGGAAAAGTTTTGGCAAGGTACTAATGAAGTGAAGGAAAATGGAGGGAGTAATAGTCCAGCTATATATGCTGAAAAGTCCATTTCAGAATTCTGTATAACCTAGTGGGGAATCCCTTTCTGGCTACCCTGGAAGCTCTGGTGAGCGAGGACGAGAGTGAGAGAACAGCTGGTAAAATATTCATGCAAGTAACCAAAAATAAAACAAAGAAGCAAACAAACAAAACCCTGGCATCGTAAAAAGCTTGTTGAGTTAGAACTATTAAAAGGAGATATCTGAGGAACTGGGAGAGAGAATTCATCTATGAGCTGCTCATTCCTTCTTTCTTCCCAACATTCATGGATTTTATACTATTTTAAAGATATAGAAAATCTACCAAAGTCAAGGACAAAGAACAAAAAGTAGTTGCTGCCTTGTGTTTAGGAGTTTCAGAACTGCTGACGTCTCTAAAGGTTTGAGGTCTCCAAGGCTGACAAATTACCAATTAAATCCCCAGGATATTTATCGAAGTTTATTCAAAATAGCACAGTCTATTTAAGGCAGAACTTTTAAATCACACTTTAGTGGTCTTCTTTCAAAAATTCAGCTTGAGTAACACCTGGGGCCTCTATGAGCTTAGTTATATATGTATGTTTCAGAAACACACAGCCTCATTCCTGAAGATCATATCACTAGGACAGAGACAGTCATCCTTCATGCAGATCATAAAGCCTTTCACCTTATCTGATAAAACTGTTTCCTCTTTTCCATGCTCAAAGGTAACTGGAGGGCAGGGTGGAAGGAAGGCTCAAAAAGGGAGGAGATATATGTATACTTATGGCTGGTTCACACTGAAGAACAGCAGAAACTAATACCACATTGTAAAGCAATTTTATCCTACAATTTTTTAAAATTCCAAAAAATTAGTTAGTTATTAGATAGACCAATTCGTGTCATTAAACATTCAAAAAATCGCTATGGTGTCTCATATATACACATGGAAAATTTTTTCTCAATCACAATGTGGAATCCTACTGATTATTAAAAGCAGATCTGCTATTGCTTCAAATTCAAAGATGGGGTGGGTAGAGTAAGGGATGATGGGGAGATGAAAGTATTTATTGCAGTGGTTTCCAATTTTGGTTGGAATCACCAGGGGAGGTTTAAATGTATATAGGTTATGGTCTTCTTTCCTTTCTAGCCTACCCCAGGATCCTGATTTATTATGAATGGAATGGAGCGAGATGACTTTAATGAGGTTTTCCACAATATGCATTTAAAAATGACAAGTCACCTTTGAAGCAAAAGGGTCATACTCAAACAGCTGATGATTCCACTAGCAATTTCTGTAGAACTCCAAAATTTGGGAAGTGCCTTTTTTGTACTATTCTTTATTTTAATATACTATATCTCTGTCTCTGATAATAAAGGTAGTCATTCTTTGTGAAGAAATTATTTTGAGAAATACAAATGAAAAGAGTGATATAATGGAAAAATACAAACACAAAAAAATCATTAAATATGACATGAGTTGAATTCTTAACTTCCTTGTATTTTCACTGACTCCTATAATACTTCTACAAAATATTTTGGTATTCTTTATGATGTAAAAATGTATGATAAATAGCATTACTTTTATCCAAATAAATGAATACAGTAACTAATAAAAAATTTTTAATAAAGGTCACCAATGAAATCTGTTTTCATAAAGATTAAAACATTTATATGAACTCAGATTAACATAAACAAAAGGGGGTGGCGAATTCCACTGAGGTATGCTTAAAGAATTTAGATTCCAAAAATGAACCCATTCATAGTAGCTTATTTACTTTAAGATTTTTGTCTTTTTAGTCTTCTTAAAAACTTAATCTCAAGCCATATAGTTGGGACTATTTCTGCCACAATCCCACAAATTTGACAGTTGTAATCCTAAACTAGTAGTTAGTCACCCACTCAAGTGGTTGAAAGAGGTTCTTTATAATTAAAAACTAATAAAATCTTAGATTACTGTGCTATTCAAGAGTACCATTAATAGTGCAAGTCACTTACATAAAAATAATCATTCTAGCCAGGAAGGGGTTTCTGAATCGAACTAAGAGAGGAGGATAGAAGGAATGCAAAAGAAAAAACATATAGGTTTTTAGAAAATCATGATTCTGGGAGTTCCCTGGTGATCTAGCGGTTAGGATTTGGCGCTTTCACTGCTGTGGTATGGATTCAATCCCTGGCGGAGGAACTGATATTCCACAAGCCATGCAGGGGCAGCCAAAACTTGAAAAAAAAAATCGTGATTCTATAGAAGCTTCCCCATGTAAACAGAACAGATATGCCTGAACATACTTATTTAGACTCAAGTGACTATTAAGACATAAAAAGAGAGAAAGCTGTCCAGATAAAGCTCAAGATCTCAGCAATCTACTTTATGTAAATGTGGTTTCTGGAAGTACTAATGTGTCGCTGAAGGGGTTACAGGAAACAATATAAAGACAGTTTGATACAAGTGCTAACATACATTATTGGAATTTTCCATATTTGAAGAGTTCTAGAATGTAACACGGTATACAGGACCCACATCATTCTGTTGTGATTTGTATGTTTAATCATATTGCATTTAGCTTAGTATCCAGAAAACTGCATACATGGTTCTTAACTAAGTGTTGCTCATCTCAGAGGAGGGCTTCCCTTCAGGAGCAGGCTGGGTGTCTAGGCAAAAGGGACCAGCACAGGAGAGCTGACTGGCCTGTCCTCTCTTCTTCCTATACAACTGAGTACACTCAGACCACCAGGAAAGCAGGCTCAGCTGGCCATTGTATTTTATGCTTATTTTAAACCCATAACATAATTCAAAAGTTACAGAATACATTCCTCTCCACACTTGTAAATAAGCATTCCTCCATTTTAACAAAGTATACTAACAAACTAACTTTCAATATTCTTTATATTTCCATGTTCCCTTACAACTTAGTGATAGGTCCATTAAATATACTCAGTAAGACTTCTCGTTGTCATCAATTTGATAACAAAATGGACAAGAAGAATATGGTTGGGATAGTACTCAAAAGTTATCCTAGAAATAAGAAGTCTTATTCTTTCCAAAATAATAATTATATATATTTAAAAGAAAGCAAATAACTGATCAGAACACTTTTTTATGAGAGTCAATGAAAAGGACTTGGAAAAAAGTTTGCTTTCATTTTCTACTTAATCCTATGCAAAATCACCTTTCTGTGTTAGTTAAATAAGTGTAAATATGCAAATACATCTGATGTCTTGATAAAACTGTAACAAAGAATGATCATATGTAATCATTTATCACTGACAGCAATTGCTATATTTAAGAAGCATATATTGACTTCTAATAATTGATTTTCCAAAAAATCTCATGGAATATTTTGGTGCAATTATAGTAGAAGCATAACCTTAAATTTATACAGTTTCCTCTAAAATATGTCATTTAACTTATTCTCACAGTAATTAAATTCTTTCAGTTATATGAAAATATTTTGGAGGTTAGAAAATTGAGACTTTGGCAGATTAAATGATTTACTTATGCTCTAGATTCAGTGTAGGTATAAGACCAAGAAATCACACTACCTTTTTTCCCAATGAATTTTGGAGCCTGAGGTTCAAATCCCAACCCTGCCATATACTAGTTGGATATGATTAAGCAAGTTCCATAATGCTGACCCTGTTTCCTCACTTGTGAAATGGAGAGAATATCTAATGTACAGAACTGCCATTGGGATTAAATAGTACAATGTGTGTGCCAGACATGGGACCACCTTGGTACTCAGTAAATATCACCGTAATTTTCACACAAAATATGAACTCTGCCATTTTAATAGTATAAATAAAAATAATAGGAATAATTCAAGCATTACAATGCCAAGAACTAGTCATACAAATTGCCTTTCATGCTATATGATTTAAATAAATATTTCAGACAGTATGATGGATTAGAGAACGGTTTGTCCATGCTGAAAAATGGAAAACACATCTATTTATTTGAACTGGTAATCATAATTTTAAATGACAAAGATAAACATATGTTTTCCTTTCAAGAATGAAACTGTTTTGTTTAGTGATCCTCTGAAAATTATACATTTTTCCAAATTTTAAAAAAACTACATTTGGGAAAGAGTATATGACTGTGGAATGAATATTATACTCAAAATCGCTTTCTAGAACAAAGTCTTAGAAGTCTGTGAGAAAGCATTCCTTTTGGAATCCTCAAGTCTAAAGTTCTCAGAGTTTAGTATGAAAACTAGATATCCGACATACACAGAAATGACTTAAGTTAATCAGCAAATAATGAGCTCTCATCTCTGTAAAAAAGCTAGAATATCAATGTACTCTCTTGAACAAATAAATGATAAGTTAGCTTGCTTCAAATAATGTTACTCTTGGTCCATTTGCTTGCAGCTTGGTTTTATTCTTGGTCTACCACAGTATGACACATGTACCATATATGTTTGGTACACACTATATTTAAAACAGTCCAAAGAAGCCTGAACATTTTATTCTAAGATAAATCTTGCTTGTAATGAAGTTGAAACTAGGTTCCTCAGTATACAAATCCAGCATTACAAAAAACGTACCACTGAGAAGCTGGTAGAGGGGTTACAGCCAAGCATGCAAAGTGTTAACTTTATAAATAATTAAAATTTATTTAAAATGTTTTATGGAATACAAAATAACAATGCAAAGATTATTCTAGTTAACAGCAAGTTTATAAAAGAATATTAAAATGAAATCTAAATATGAGGATGCTTAATTGATTTAATATGCTATAATATTTTACATCAGTAGAAGTATTTTCAAAATCAGTTTATTTTTTCAAGATCCACAGTTGGTTTTAACACCACAGGGGCATGTCTCTTCTGAATTTTTTGAATAAACTGGTTCATCTACAATACAGTTTACAAATGGATATGTAAATGATACACTCAATCATCTCTACAACTGATGTATTCCCTTATGGTTATAAAATGGCATCAGCAAATAAAGTATAATCATTTTTAGGTTAATTTCTAGAGATGGTGTTCCAGAGTGCTGCTAATAAGCACCCATCCTTTTTTCATTTCTTTTTGAATTACCATTATATATACCTTAAGGAATAATTTGGAGGTAGAGCTTTCTTCTTTTCATGTCAATCTATGCCAAAACCAATACAGAATTGTAAAGTAAAAATTAAAAATAAATAAATAAATTAAAAAAAAAAAATTTAGAACTAACTTAATTTGGTTATGTGTGCACGGGGCCAGGGCAGGGGGAGGCGGAAATATATGGAGAAGATAAAACTGACACAGCTGAAAAGCCAGCCACGCTTTCAGCAAGCACTTCTTGCGCTGTGTAAATAGCCGTGTAATGCCACGGGCATCTGCAGTAGAAAAGC
Source organism: Oryx dammah (assembly GCF_014754425.2). Taxonomy (NCBI): domain Eukaryota; kingdom Metazoa; phylum Chordata; class Mammalia; order Artiodactyla; family Bovidae; genus Oryx; species Oryx dammah. The sequence continues at coordinate 12,244,354 of NW_024070187.1, forward strand.
GAAGAGGACCAATAGATTTGTATATCCCCCCTAAAACAGGAAGAGCAAAAACAAATAGTAGCTATGCCATTATTTCCCTAATTTAATGATACTGTCTAAATAGGAAGATCAGATGATCCCATCATATGATCACAGTATCAACCAATGCTCTCTCTCTGCCGAGCTGGATTCAAGCTAAAGCAATGCAGCACCCGGGCAACTGAGACTCAACAACTGTTGGCACTCTTCCGTCTTAATGATGTGGCTTTGCAATTTGACTCAAGTATAGAAAAAGCAGCAGCTTGAACTAGATACAGAAGCAAGCCAAAGGAAGACTGAGAGAGAGGTAGGAGTGGTACTTTAGGTAAGCAAAGTTACTAGGTTACCGTAGATGCTGAACAAGCACTCCTGGCCAAAAAATAATACACTGTGCTTCAAAGAACAAAAGATTAAAAAAAGATATAATCACAGGAAACTGCTTTATGGCACAATGTTCCATTTAGACAATTAGAAACAGACCTGCAGTAGCTGTCAAAAAGGGAGCTGACTCCCACCAAAATGGCCAATAACATTCTTGATATTATAAAACAGAATGAATGCATCCTTAAAACAAGGCCATTTAAAGGTCAGGCAGGCAGTATTAAAGTTTTCCCCAGAAGGAAAATAATAATACCCTGAAAATTTTATTTGTTTGTATTGCCTAATGACAATCATTTGATCTAACTACTGATGAAATAAGTAGTAAAACTGAAATGTAAGGAATCCCTGTGCAGTAAGATCTGAACTTAATGTGGGTCCTCAAGTGTCCTTCCAAAAGTGAGGCAAAGATAACAACCCCCTAATGAAAAGGTAAACGCATCTATAACTGAAGAAACAAAAGACATTGAGCACATGGATTATTAAGCCTATGGATCCCCAGTGCATCCCTAATCCCAGAGCTATGTTTAACAGCTTGTGTACAAACCACTATTTTTATGTTCTGCTAATGTAATATGTCATTTATCATCTTCTGAAATTATTCACTGACCCGCTTTGTTAATTAAAGCATTTATAGAGATCTCCTTGCCTTACAGAAACAGACCACTAGCTAACGGAATAGTTCAGTTCCATCAAGTTGTAAGATTGTTTCTGTCTTAAAGAAAAAAATATTTTAAAAGACAGAAAGAGAAAGACAATGATTCTATACTTTAATGTAAATGGAATCAACATTTTGTTCCATTTACTTAACCCTGGTCTTTTCACTTAGTGGCTACAGTCAGAAGAGAAAATCATAAGATTAATAATGAAAACCAAAAAGTGAATTAATTAAAATCATAATTTTAAAAATTCTGAGACACAGCTCACTGCATCAAGACTCTCAGTTTAGTTTTATATGGATCAGTGTCAATCTTTAGAAGGTGGGGTGGGGGAAGAGTAAATAAAACCTGTGGTTTATTCTTACCAGAGATCTACAGCAGATACATAAAGTCAGAGAGAAGGCACAGGCTAAAGATCCTGTAGTAGAGGTGATGAACAAGAAAAAAATACTTTAACCCTCCAACCAACCATTCCTGCTTCTATGACAAGTGTTCAGAGTCACTTGGAGGAATGAAAAAAAAAACACCTAGCTTTGAGACTGAATAAAGATATTAAGGAAAAGCAGAAAAATGAAGTGGAGAATTTGTGTTTTTTTTTTTTTTTTGTCTTTACTTGGTTAAGCCAAGGAAATTTGCCCTGCTCAGGCATCTCCTCCCAATGCAGCAAATCTAGGCATGAGCTATAGGCTGCAAACTGAGCTTGGAAATGGTGCAGGGTAATGATGGAGGGAAGGGAGGAGGAAGTTGCCAGCTCTGAAGCCGATGGTTCTACACTGAGCCTCAGAAGCAAGGGCCTAAAGGGATGCTCCTCATACCTTTCTTTTCCGTTCCATACGTTCCCTGGGGATTTTCCGTTGTTTTTTTCTCTCTCTCTCAAGGTTTTTTTCCTTTTCATCCAGTTCAGCCTCTCGAACTTTTTTAATAGAAGCAGCAGCGTGAGCCATTTTTGCAGAGGAGAGCAGTTGCGGCAGCTCAGTTTCCACTCCCCAGCAATCCAGGTGATATTAGAGCTAGATGGGGAGGAGATTTTCCCCACCAGGGCAATGGCTGGAAGCCAGAACACTCACAAAATAATCCACTCCGCCTCCGAGCTAGGTCGGAATCTTGCTCCAGCCTCCGCAGCATTCATAATTCACAAGGTACCAAGGTCCGCGGCCAAGCCCCTCCAGGAGCGCACACCTGCACACACGCGGGCATAGGTGGGCGCCCACACTTAGAAATGGTCCCACGGGGAAGGCGGAGCACTAGATTCCGAGCTCTTCAGCCGTTGGATGGCCGCAAGGGCAGACAAGCATCCTACTAGTTGAAAAAGCCTTCCTCTTAGACACACATCACCAATTGGAACGGTCTTTGGGGACTCCTCCAGACAGTCTGTGTCTTCCGACTGGAGCCAGGAAGAGGCCACCTCCGTGGAACTGGTAGGGGGTGGGTAGTTGATTGCCGCTTGCAACCACACCTCTATGCAGGGTGAGAAGAAAATGGTGCAGTCTTGCTAAATGACTCGCTGCTGCTGCTGCTGCTGCTGCTACTGCCGTTGCTAGGGCTGCTCTGCTGTAGCACATGACATGAATTCCCGTCTCTTAAATCTCTCAGCCCTTCCCCTCTCCAAGGGTCATTTAAGAGGGAAGATCAACGCTGCAGTTCGGGGGGGGGGGGAAGAGGAGCACAGTTGGAGTCACTTGCAGAGAAACACGGGGGTGAGCCCGTCTGGGAAGGGCTGGGAGTACTGTCAGGCGTGAGCCCGCATTAGGCAGCTGCATTAAGCAGGGAATGGAAAGGAGCTGTCAGCGAGTACACAGCATAATCTGGACTCAGCCAGGTTATCCTGGGAGAAAGAGGGGCCCTCCAAAGAGGGAGAGGAGAGCAGAGGCAGAGAAAGGGAGAGAAAGAAGCAGGCAACACCTGAAGTCACTCTCCATCATTCTGAGAGGCACACAGGTACTCATCATTCATTACCAAAGGCTTTCCTTAAATACAAAATTAACATGATGAGGTCACGCAGGATTAATATTTCTGGATGTTCCTGTATGTATACCCAAAAAGAGATGCAATGAAAGAAGAGAAAGGATACAACCTGTTAATTCAAGAAGATGCAGTTCTGTATAGTGTTTCAATTGCTTATAGTACCAGTCTTTTTTCTTAGAAGTTTACAATTTTATCTAGGGCCAAAAAAATGTCACTCCTTTCTTAATTATTCATCTCTGGGCTCTAGAGTCATAACGCTATGTTGTACACAGTGGATTATGGAACCCCCATCCCTACATATAATCACACAGTTGTCTCATTTTAGAAGAAAATTTTTGACTAGTACTATAATTGTTGACATTTAAACAATATAATCCTATCCTACTTAGATCCTATTATTAGGAAAAAGGTAAAATATTAAAAGTGCTCTTTTACAAAATGGCATATTTTTGTATCCTAATTCTATGACATATCTACCTAGATAAAGGAAAATGTAACATTTCATTTCCAATACTACATAAAGAGAATAACTCTTCTGGGAGGGAACATACTAATTTTCTATACTGTGGGTTATCTCTACATATTTTGACCTATTACAACATAATTTGTAATTTTTCATTTTTACCTAAACTAATTTGAAAGAAAGGATTAATACAATATCCCATAAGCAAGCAAAATGTACTTCATGGTAGTTCAAGGCAGTGGTCCCCAACCTTTTGGGCATCAGGGACAGGTTTCATGGTACACAATTTTTCGATAGACTGGGATGAGGGGGAAGTTTGGGGGATGATTCAAGCACATTACATTTATCATACACTTTATTTCTATTATTATTACATCAGCTGCACCGCAGATTATTAGGCATTAGATTCTGGAGGTTGGGGACCCCTGATACAGTGAACCCTGCACTTGAATTGGACTCAAAAGTCAGTCAAAAAACAGAAATAATTGCCACGGCATGAGCCAGCATTGTATTGGCACCATGAAGAGTCACAGGTCAGTTAACTTTCAGCCAGCATTACTAGTTTTTTTAATATATGATGAGCATAAATTTCTCTGACTTGAGCAGCTGATAATTCATCTTCTTAAAAAAAAAAATCAGCTTCTTAGTAACTCCCTCCTCTGGAAAATCTTGTACGTATTTACAAAGAAACATACATAGATATTTAAGTTCCTTGACCAGGTGAGTCATTACCTGCCACTTGATATAAGATAATTCAAACATTTTCTCCTCTGAGGGACTTTGAGATAATCATCTGTGATGGTATCAAAGCTGTTGTTAGAAATGAAAGTGGTTCAGTGAAAGTAACAAGACTGAAGCACAGGGTGATCCTAATGCCATCTGGCATTCTCTTTTCTTCTAATCATTTTTTTTAATGTTTACAACCAACAAGTCTTACTTGATTTGTGAATATCCTTTTAACTTAATAACATGAATCCCAGCAAAGTGCACCTGAGTCTCCTAAAGCAGATTCTCTTTAGTGAGAATCTTTCTGGGCTCATCTGGGACGATGCCTCTCCCACATCCCTTTAGAACCTGCTTATACTGGATCACAATATCTTCTCCTCTCTATAAACCTCCCCAAAGGAAAATAAAAAACCACAAGCATAGCTAGAGAGGAAAGTGGGGAGTTCCTGTTGTTAAAAACATTTGTTTGTTTCATGAGCCTTTAATGAACTCAATAGACCTACTTGTAAAATTGGACAATATTGGTTTAATTATGTGATTTTCTAGTGCCAGGAGAATTACACATTTTTAAAACTGCAATCTAATAACTTCACAAAAATGATTTTAGGCAGTTAACAAAGTCTTAATCCTCTAGATTCCCTCCATTTTTCTACAAAAAGTATGAGAGCTCTTTTCTTCATTCTGTCACGTGAAGAAAAGGTAATAAATCAGATGTTAGTTTGACATTAATCTTTCACAAAGCACCATGATTGCCAGATCTTTAAAAACAATGATTACACTGCTTTGATTACATTTTCTCATAATATCTTTGGATGCAACTCAGGGAGCAAAGTCACCGTGATTTTACAGTTGAGGACCCCAGAAGGACAATACTTACTCCGGATAGCCCTCCCCAGGAATGGCAGGAAGGCTGAGGTTCTGTGTTTTTAAATCAGCCCACCTCAGGAGAAGGAACCCACCCCAGAAAGCCTCACTGTGGGCTCTCCTATTCAAATTATAGGAAATCTCAGACTAGTATGAATACATTTAAATAAAATAAACTGATCACAAGTTCTTTTTTAGCCTGTGATTTTTCATTCATCTTTTTCCCAATCACAGAAAGTTTTCTTCCCACATAAGATGGATAGAAGCACATAATCCTTTTTGGAGAGTCAGACTGGACATTTCTATCCAGTGATAATGTTGCCTCTCTACTACTGACTTATTTAATAGTAAACTGTTGAGAAAATCATTTTATAAAATCATTCCTTCTTGTATATTTGTGTTGCTCACACCTTCCTATGATTTTCTATTTGAATGGAAAAAAAAGTCTCAATTTTCTGAAGAAAGAGAGCAGCATACACTCACCAGCTGACCTCTGCAGAGACAGGGCACCAGGTTCCAGTCCCAGGAGCTCCGGGCCATTTAAATGATGCACGTACCACAAAAAAAGGAGTCTTCCCATCAGGCCTCCAGCAGAGAGAGAATACTGGCTGAATTCTGAACTTGTAACAAAAGCTGCTTCCTTTAACAAAGCATTTTGGCCATCATTGGGATAAGCTTGTATCTGCCTTCAAAGTAAGGAATGCACTGTCGTTTACATTTAAACTTGAGAGCCAGCTTAGATAGATTGCCCTTCAGAGAGGACATACTTCACTTTAAAGACAGGAGAGAAAATGGCCATTCGCTGTTCTCAGTCTCTAGCATTCCATTGATCCAGAATCCCAAGAAAATCCTCCACAGACATCAGGCATCAGTCGGGATATTGTCAACAACTGAGCTAGCCATATGCAATTTAATCTCCCTGCTCTCTCCCCAGCCTCACCCAGGAGAAGCAGCTATACAATTAAACAGCATATATTGTCACTCCTCCACAAATGGAAAGTGGATGTTAAGTGGGAAAAGAAGCAAAGGTACTACAAAGACTTAAATATCACCTAGTCAGGAAAAAATAAAAGGCTCTGCTAACTTGAACTATGAACCAAGAGTTCATTCTATTCAAGTTCAAGGGTGTTTATCCATATTTAAAAATGTGTGTTCTCAGACAAATGAATGGTCAGGGTAAGGTAAAGTAGGCCGAATGAGTGACTGCATTGATATATCACCGCCCAATTTGTTTTGTTGTTGCTTAGTCACTAAGTTGTCTGACTTTTTTACAACCCTATGGACTATAGTCCACCAGGCTCCTCTGTCCATGGGATTTCCCAGGCAAGAATACTTGAGTGTGTTGCGATTTCCTTCTCCAAGGCATCTTCCTGACCCAGGGATCAAACCCGTGTCTTCTGCATTTGCAGGTGGATTCTGTACTACTGAGCCACCAGAGAAGCCCCCAGTTTGTTTTACTCGAGCCAAACCAAAAGTCAATTTGATGACACAAATTAATATAGCAGAGCTTGCTAGTAATGTAATAGGTCCCACTTTCTGTTGATAATACTTTCTGTAGGGAGATGCCTTGGTTAAAATTACAATACCCAAATCGTGTCTTCCTTCTACTTCTGCCTGAGGAATGGAAACAAAGAGTTTCCATAGCTCAGGATGGGCTTCCCTGGTGACTCAGCGGTAAAAGAATCCGCTGCAATGAAGGAGACTGGAGTTCAATCCCTGGGTCAGGAAGATCCCCTGGAGAAGAAAATGGCAACTCACTCCGGTATTCTTGCCAGAGAATTCCATCGACAGAAGAGCCTGGCTACAGTTCATAGGGTTGCAAAAGAGTCAGACACAACTGAGCAACTCAACAAAAACAACATAACTCAGGATGGAGAAGCAGAAGCAGTACCAAGGCCCTCACCTTCCAGCCTCTGAAACTTTCCAGCTGGTAACAATGGTAAGGGCACACGGAGTGAAAAACTTCCAGCCACACAAATTGTAGGAGATAAATAGCTAACATTTTGTCAGCACAGGCCTCAGCTCTATGAGAACAGTCAAGGGATCATGGGCAGCAGCCACATCTTTAACAGGGAGAAGTAAGAGGAAAGCACGGACAGAGAAGGGAAAATCGAAAAAGCCACAATTCAGAAGAAAAAGAGAGACACAGCCCCCTCCCTCCCTGAATTCTGCCAACCCTCATCTCCAATCATTCACTCCCCAAGTGCAAATTTAGAGGAACAAAGATGACTGTGCCTTAGCCTCACTGGTGAAGATGGGAGCCTGTGGGCATGGGTTGTATTTGCCCACTGTGAAAAACTTCTGACAGAAAATCCCTTCCACTGAGGCTTCTTATTCAAATTTATTTTCTCGAGCTCAGTTGGACAGGAAATAAAGAAACAAATTCATTCAGGAATCAGAAAAGCCCCACAATGCTAAAAATCTTTCTTCCTTTTAATCTACTCTATAATATCTTAGATTAAAAGCCTAGGAATTAATCTTAAAAAGCACTTCTAAAATATTTTTCAAATAAAAACTTTCTGCCTTTCCCCAACCCCATTACTGCACAGCTTGTCTCTGGTGCCATCTTTTTATCAAATACAGTTACTGAAGGCCCCTAAGAGCCAGTCTAGGAGCACTGGGGATCCCTTAGTGAAAAAGACGGTCTCTGCCCTCACGGAGGAGAAAGTCCAGCTGTTAAGATGTTCTCAGACTTCCTTGCAACATCTCAGTCCCTTTGCATTATCTAGTTTCTGAAACTATGAATATTCAAATCTTGACTAGAAAGGTACTTCACAAGGTTCACAAGCCTTGCTTCAAGTTTCCAACTATTTCTTAGATACCTTCACAAGTCTTCTTGGGACTACACTCTTCTTTTAATTATTTAAACTTTTATTCTGAAAACCATAACGCTCACGGGTAAGAAAGACCCACAGTCTATTAGGGATTGAAATACTGGGGTTAAGTTCTAATCCCTCCTGAAATTTTACTGTTATGCTTTCAAAAACATACAACTTCCCTTTGGGGTTTGTAACAGCTTTTTATAAAAACTCAGAATGTGTTTCTCAACCTTTTTACTTTGGTAAAGGAAAAGAACACTGAATTGTGGTTAAAATGTTAAAATGCAATCTCAAGCCTGTTAGTCCTAAAGAACCCTGAAGATATTTTTGTGTGCCTATTGGCAATGGCACCCCACTCCCAGTACTCTTGCCTGGCAAATCCCATGGACGGAGGAGCCCGGTGGGCTGCAGTCCATGAGGTTGCTAAGAGTCGGACACGACTGAGCGACTTCCCTTTCACTTTTCACTTTCATGTATTGGAGAAGGAAATGGCAACCCACTCCAGTGTTCTTGCCTGGAGAATCCCAGGGGCAGGGGAGCCTGGTGGGCTGCTGTCTATGGGGTCACACAGAGTTGGACACGACTGAAGCGACTTAGCAGCAGCAGCATTATCCATAAAGGAATTTATGTTTTAAGAAATTTTATTTTTACTCAGGAATTATTATTTGACAGTAGTTTTAGCATCTCAAATGAAACAAGTTATTGTTAAGGGAGAGAGGAGTCTGGTCACTACTTGAAGGCTGATATTTGTACAATGTCAATTACAGAAGTACCACTGAAATAGTTTGACAGAACATGTTTTAGTTAGACACCAAAACAGATTGTTTTGTTGACTGTGACAAAACTCTTTTTAATTCTTGTTCTTTGTGTGAATCCAAATTAAGCCATGTATATCCTAAATTTTTGTGAAATAACATATTTGCATATAAATCAGTAAGGCTTAAAAGCCGGTAAATGGGGGTTTAAATGAATAGGCTATTATTCTATACTTTTTATGGACCATGAATTGTAGCCGTCTAACTCATTATTCCTGGCCAGTAAATTATTAGCCAAAAGGTCTCATTGTTTTTCAAAATTAACCATATAAAAAGGGCAAAGTGTAATCTTAGAGTATAAGCAAATCTGCTGAAGATCAGATATCAAATCAGTGATAGACATTTCAGATCTCTGATTTTCCAACCCAATGCACTTATCATTAAAACATGCACATAAACCCTTTCCAGAGTTTCAACAACCACTTTAATGCCCAGTAGAGTTTCTGTGTAGTAGATACTTCAATAGATATAAAAGACATAAAATATGGTGTTTCAATAATACAAACACTTAAAAAAAATCCCCTTGTGGCAGAATTGCTGGTGCCAGAAAACTGAAGTACCATAAAGTGTTACCATTATATTCATAGGTAGTTAGAAATTTTTATAAAGATCTGGATTATTGTTGCTTCTGGTGCTACTCCATATAGTTAGCCATCCCCTCTCTGACTCACTGAGTGTCCATGAACTGTTTCCAAAAAGTGTTCTTTTTATTGCAACCTTTGTTTAATTAACCTATAAATAAAATCTGTTGGTAGGCAGTCAATGTTTCTTGCTTTGGGCATGACCAGCATTTTTCATTTTATACTTACTCATGCAAAGTCATAGTCCATGAATAGGGAGCCAAAGTATAAAATTTAATCAAACTTTCTTTGGAAACCACATTTTAGAGGTAAGGCATGGTCAAGTCTTTTCTGTGACCTGGTGAAATCAAGTATCACTTTGAAATCAAATCCATCATGGAAATACTAAATACCAACATACACAGTAAGTATTTCCAGCTACTGAAACACACTAGCCATGTTGGATGAAATATAAAGAACTTCTTAATAGCAACAAATAACTGACATGATAACAAGGAATTCCTAGGCAAAACTGAAAGAAAATGGAACCACTGGGAGATAAAAAAGCAGAGAAATTCCTTTTTTTCCTGAGTGTATTTCCTAGAAAATTTGAACTTTCATTTTGAAAAGTTCATCAGCAAGAGGGCAGAAATCAGGAACTCTACTCAATGCTCTGTGGCAAGGAAAGTCAAAAAGGAGGGGATATATTGGATTGGCCAATAAGTTCAACAAACTTTTTGGCCAACCCAGTATTTATACATATAGCTGATTCACTTTGCTGTTCAGCAGAAACTAACACAACATTATACAGCAACTGTACTCCAATAAAATGTAATTTTAAAAAGGAAGGCAGAAATCAAAGAGCAATCAATGTCTATACAAGGTGCAGAATCAAATAAGTGCCTCCCTACAACAAAAAGCTATATTCTCAAGCTAGGAGTAGAATAATAAATAAGCAGCCCTTCAGCAGAGGTTTTATTGCCTGGAGTTTCAACAAAACTCAAACCCTGAACTTGGATTAGGGTGATTTCCAAATGATTTGTGACCACAGAGCTTGGAAGAACTAAATACGTATCTTCTCTGAAGAAGTTACCTTCGGGCCTCAAATTATCTATAGAAGTAATTTTTCAAGTACAGTGACCTGCCCGCAATCAAAGACAACCAAACATACAGCAAAAACCACAGAGCAGAGAGACAGACCTATAAAGACTTGAACAAAAGGGAACTATGGACAAGGCACAGACACAAAAAAGATAAATTAAAGGAAAAAAATATTCAGTTCTGGTTCCCCAAAGTAGCATTAAGCAGATTAGAAGTTAAATAATCTGAACTCTTCAAGCACAGTCTTATCTCATATTTTTCTGTACCCTTCCACCAAACTACACTATTTGCATAAGAACAAATAACAATAAATGTTAGATAAATGGGCAATATAAGCATCAAATGAATTGTAGAAGCAATATGTACTATAGGGCTTTAGAACAATATACTTATTTCTTAATAAAAAGTTTTAACAATGAAGTAATAAATCTTAATAAAGAATTGCATCCTTCAATGTTTGATAATTCAAAAATGGCACCAAAATCTAATAAATACATGTTACTGAAAAAATACAATAGAAATATTTTTCACAAGTTAGAAGTTTAATGTAAAAACAAACTTGATGGCTTAGGTAGAAACTTTAGGCAATGTTCAACCAAACTTTGTAAAATAGAAAGAACTATAGAGACTTTTTAATGTTTCAAGTCTGTGATACATTTAGATTTCAGTGTCTTCAGAGAAAGGGAATTGAGTTTTCTTCCTCCCCTCATTTCTTAAAAAACATGGAGTAGAAGTTCTAACAAACCTTTACTTAATAAAATGTCTCTATGCTCTCTATGAATACTGACTAATGCTCACCAAATATTAAAAGCTTGTAGCTTATTAGCTCTTGAATACTATGTGTATATTCTTCTCCTACCAGTAAAGTTGTATGCTTACCAAGAGCCAGGTACGTTTACTAGTAATCTTTTTAATCTCAGTTGTAATTTTATTGCAACTATATAATATAAATTAATAAATTGTTTCTAATGAAATAAGCTGCTAAGTAAATAGGAAAAGGAGTACATCAAGGCTGTATACTGTCACCCTGCTTATTTAACTTCTATGCAGAGTACATCATGAGAAACGCTGGGCTGGAAGAAGCACAAGCTGGAATCAAGATTGTAAGGAGAAATATCAATAACCTCAGATATGCAGATAACACCACCCTTATGGCAGAAAGTGAAGAGGAACTAAAAAGCCTCTTGATGAAAGTGAAAGAGGAGAGCGAAAAAGTTGGCTTAAAGCTCAACATTCAGAAAATGAAGATCATGGCATCTGGTCCCATCACTTCATGGGAAATAGATGGGGAAACAGTGGAAACAGGGTCAGACTTTATTTTTTTGGGCTCCAGAATCACTGCAGATGGTGATTGCAGCCATGAAATTAAAAGATGCTTACTCCTTGGAAGAAAAGTTATGACCAACCTAGATAGTATATTCAAAAGCAGAGACATTACTTTGCCGACTAAGGTCTATCTAGTCAAGGCTATGGTTTTTCCTGTGGTCATGTATGGATGTGAGAGTTGGATTGTGAAGAAGGCCGAGTATCAAAGAATTGATGCTTTTGAACTGCGGTGTTGGAGAAGACTCTTGAGGGTCCCTTGGACTGCAATGAGATCCAACCAGTCCATCCTAAAGGAGATCAGCCCTGGGATTTCTTTGGAAGGACTGATGCTAAAGCTGAAGCTCCAGTACTTTGGCCACCTCATGCGAAGAGTTGACTCATTGGAAAAGACTTTGATGCTGGGAAGGATTGGGGACAGGAGAAGAAGGGGATGACTGAGGATGAGATGGCTGGATGGCATCACGGACTCGATGGACGTGAGTCTGAGTGAACTCTGGGAGTTGGAGATGGACAGGGAGGCCTGGCGTGCTGCGATTTAAGGGGTTGCAAAGAGTCGGACACTATGGAGCGACTGAACTGAACTGAACTGAATGAAATAGGGGTGCAAAAGAGTTGTTTTATGAAATTAACATAAATGCTTTGTAAGGACTTGATAAAGATGAATCCCTAACAAATACTGTTATTGAATTATAGGTATAATTACTATACTTGCTGAAACAAATGTAAAAGATGGGGGAAATGGCTTTGAAAATCTAGAAATTACACAAGCAGATTGTTTTGAAAATATCTTTAAGTTCTGACTCCAATTAAAAGATATCAAACTGGAAAATAGAGATGAGACAATACCTATGAGTATGTACTGTTAAAAAAGATAAGGTGAAGCCCCAAACAGTGGCAAGTTCGTAAACAAAATATTCTTAAATGAAATGTTATGATCTTACATCAAACCATTGGTAAAAAAAATTCCAATGTATATATTTCAAGTTAAAATAAAATGTTTTAAATATGTATGTATCATTGTTTTTGATTCTCCGCATTAACCATCTTTTTGTTTTTTTACTAAGGGATAAAATAATAGTTTTGATAATGTTACAAAATAGAGTTTCTTTTGCGTAGTAAAGGGTCTTGAGTTTGGGTTTTGAATTCCAACTTTGGCTTTGTAACTTTGGGTATATTATCTAGTCGACAAAGACTTCAGTCTTCTTTTTATATAAATAGGGATAATGTCTATCAAACAGAACCAAGAGAACTCGTGCACATATAACATCTGTTCTGAGGAATAAAAGAAAAACATGAGTATAAAAGCATGAAAGGGAAGCAAATTCAACCTATAAAACAGAAACACGGGAAATAGGACATGAGATAGAATAACCCTTCAAAATAGTGTGTGCAGACAGAAAATGCTGATGGCTTTGGATAACCAACACCATTAATACACTCACACTTCTCAGGACTACATGAATAACAAAAGCTAACACAGTCCTTGTAACACAGAATAAATCTTAAAGTCAATGAACATGCGATGTGGTCTGAATGTTTGTTCCCTCACCCCCAAATTCACAGGTTGAAATCCTAATACCAAATGTAATGATATTATCAGGTGGGCCTTCAGGAGGCAATTAGGTCATGAATGAGATCAATGCCCTTATAAAAGATACCCCAGAGAGCTCCCTGCCTGCTTTCCACCATGGGGGAATACAAGAAGCCTGCCACCTGGAAGCGGGCCCTCATCTCACCTGACCGTGTTGGCACCCTGATCTCGGACTTCCAGACTCCAGAACTGTAAGAATGCATTCCTGTTGCTTATAAGCTACCCAGTCTGTATTTTGTTATAGTACCTTGAATAGATGGAGATAACATATGTGCCTCGGAAAGTATTCATTAGCCCCTATGAAAGCACGACGTTTATAGTTGTATTGCTTAAATAAATTAAGTACCAAAGACTTAGACCAGGCCTCAGTCAGAATAAAGGAACATCCTACAAAACCTTCACTCTGATTGGAAAAACAAAACAAAGAACAATTACCGTCTGGCTACTGGGGAGGCACAGTTCCAAACGGAAGGTTCTGTAATGGTTTCTTTTGTAAATAGATTTATAACCAAAGCAAAGTAATAAACAGGTAAGAGATGGAATGCTTTTTCACTCTCATAATTAATCCCTAAAATTCAATTTTAGTAAAGGGCACCACTGGCCCCATTACAGGAATAGTTTTACAAGTACACAAACAGTCTATCAGTTTGGCACGCCTATGAAATACTGTGAGAAAATCGATCAAAATAAATGCCTTTGCCTCCTACTGTACAGCACAGGGAATCCTGCTGAATGTTATGGGGCAGCCTGGATGGGAGGGGAGTTTTGGGGGAGAATGGATACATGTTTGTGTACGGCTGAGTCCCTCTACTCTTCATCTGAAACTGTTCATCTGTTCGTCTGAAATTGTTAATCAGATATACTCCAATTTAAAATAAATAGTTTAAAAAAAAGGCTTTTCCATTCCTAAGATTGGAAATAAAACCACCATCTTTCCTGAAACAAAACAAACAAACAAACAAAAAAAAACAAGACATACAACCACACAGTCAGAATTGTAATTGAAGACAAAAACCTGTGTGAGGAACTTTCGTGACTCACACATTATTCTGCTTATATTTTTTCCTGCAGTGTCAGCATTATGATTTTCACAGAGGGAAAAATATTTACGACACTACTCAAGAAGAGCTGACTTTGAATTTGGAACAATAGTTTTGGATAAATCAGAGCAGAGAGTTGCGATTATTTTCCTCACCTCACTGGGGTTTCTGCAGAGGCATTCGGGGGCTCTTCTGCAATTAAAGCAGCTCCACGTGTATCTCCTCTATGTGTTGGAAAATTCCATTTTAGGAAAAGGATCTGGTGCTTAACAAACAAATAAAAACTAGAAAACTGAAATCCGGTGTGTTTGTGCTCAGTCTTGTCTGACTCTGAGATGCCATGGACTGTAGCCCGCCAGGCTCCTCTGTCCACGGAATTTTCCAGGCAAGAATACTGGAGTGGGTTGCCATTCCCTTCTCCAGGGGATCTTTCCAACCCAGGGGTCAAACCCGCATCTCTTGCACCTTCTGCATTGGCAGGTGGATTCTTTACCACTGTGCCTCCTGGGATCAAAACATTCAGTTCCTCAAATAATACTTTAGAGCAACTGGATTTAATAGTTTATAGCAGAGAAAGAAACTATGTAAATTTGTAGTCATGTGTGTAAATAGAAATTGATAGAGTTTGGTAGCCCTCTGCTGGCTGAAAGATATTAAAGCCAGTTGCTCTAAAGTATTATTTGAGGAATTAAATGTTTTCATAAGGATTATAGGACTCCTTTAATGCCTACTACACGCGTATTTTTGTTTAGTGGATATTTTCTGTTATTGCAGAAGAGAGACAGGAAATATCCTCTCTGCCAAGCCATGTAATGTAACATCTAACTAGAAGAATATAATGGAGATTATTATTAAAATACCTTGCAGCTTTCTTAAAAATAGAAATTGAAACAAAGCAAGTAAAATTTGCAGACAACAAATATATTTGAAGGTTCTCAGTTGTCAAGTCCCAAACCAGGATTTCTCTTAATTAAATGTTACCTGTTGATGCAGTCTTAAACTGTCTAGGAATATGCACTGTGAGATCTAATCTTACATACATTTGACTAATAAAATATAATCAGTCTTTTTGCTTAAAGTAAATTTCTAAACATGATGGTAGAATCACTTTAGAATATTCAACTCTTACTTTGGATGTGCAATTTCTGAAGCAAGGCAGGTCCTAGAACAATACTATTTTTACAAAACCTGTTTCACAAATGAACTTTCATGCTTATTAAACCCAATTGGAAAATTATTTGTTGTATATTTTGAAGCCTCAATAGTAAGCCTTAAAAACGAATGAGCCTTGAAATAATCTCTTTAGAACTTGGATTAATTTCTGGTTAATTCATTGGAAGGACTGATGCTGAAGCTGAAACTCCAATACTTTGGCCCCCTCATGTGAAGAGTTGACTCATTGGAAAAGACCCTGATGCTGGGAGGGATTGGGGGCAGGAGGAGAAGGGGACGACAGAGGATGAGATGGCTGGATGGCATCACCGACTCGATGCACATGAGTTTGGGTGAACTCCGGGAGTTGGTGATGGACAGGGAGGCCTGGCGTGCTGCGATTTATGGGGTCGCAAAGAGTCGGACACGGCTGAGCGACTGAACTGAACTGAATTTTATTTCCCATATCCAATCTTTCAAAATCCCATCTTCCTGTTGTATCACTGGGGGTGGGATATGCCCATCCTCTTCATATGCCCAGCCCCTGTCATTACTGCTTCCTAAAACTAATTGATGAGGTTTTATCCAGTCCACAGTCTTCAATGTTCCTATCCTCCCAGCAGAGGCCACTTGATGTTCACTTTCAAATTCTTTTAATCTTGTCCCAAGGCAAAAAGGGTTTAGGAATTAATTTCCAATTATCTAAAATGCAGGACCAACTCACTTATATATCTCAGTTTAGATAACTTGGGTTTATGCTTTAATGTCAAAATTTAATCTCAACCTGGGTTAGTAAAATGCCTATGACTTCAGAAGTGCTACCTACTGACGGGGATTCCCTGGTGGCTCAGATGGTAAAGAATCCACCTGCAACGCAGGAGACCTGGGTTCCATAGTTGCCTGTCACCAACTGCCCATCATTCTACCAAATACCGGGAACAACTCTCCTCCCAAATTTCCATCTCCATGCCTTACCTATCTGCTGGGACACCACTGTCACACACATTAGATCCTCTCAATATGTTTGGATTATCACATACTCCCTGAGGCCGTTTTCTACCACTACCCTAACTACTGAGTATACCAAGTCTCACTGTTTTCTGTTTCTGCTGCTCACTGTTCCTAATAAGACACTGCTGGAGGAGTCCCAAGGTACTGTGCTTCCTACCAAAATAATGTTCTTCACCTTCACCCATTATATTTTATTTCATTTATATTCAATCACATGACAGTTCACTTGATTTTTTTAACGATCCTCCCTTGTCCTTCAGTTTTTCCTCCATTATATATGCTTTTCACTCTTCTTCAAAACAACTGTCCAGATCTATAAAGCCCTTTTGTGACATTAAAGTTTTCAATTTTCTTTGTAAGGTGAAAGTCTGCTTTTGCTTTTCTCCTTATTTCCCAGCTGAAAAGTCCCATGGTGTCTTCATAGAATCATAAATCACTAACTTTTGCGGGGAAAGACTATGACATTTCACCTGGGGAACAGTAACATGAAGTAGGGGTTACATTCTTAGCCTGATACTGAAAAAAGAAACAGACTAGGGGAATGGTCACGTGGACAAAGCAGGTTTACCCTTCAATCTGCTTCTAACGTTAACAAATATTCATCAAACATCAGGTCTCTTAGAGCCTTGATATCTTTTTTGTTTTTAGCCTTGATATTTTAAAAAGCACTGCCCAAGTCAGCATTTTGTCTGTTTTGCAAGGACAAGAATGAGAGGCATGTAGGAGGATAGGGACAAAAATGACAATTCATATTTTTTAACTTCCTAAAATCCAAATATTATTAATCTTTTACTATAAAACTAGGCTTAAACATCTTCCTCTTATTTTGTAGTTAAATAAACATTCATATGTTTATAAATATTGAAGAAACATTCAATATTTCATGCAAAATTTATGCAATATCCTTAAAAATAACTAATGGATACATCTAATGTATATACTCTATCAACTTAATACAACTGACTTTTAAAACAGTGGCAATAAAAGCTAATATTCCTAAATGAGAATCAACCATTCAAGGCATAAATTATATCCAGGAATGCATTTCCAGAAATCTTACATGTCTCAAAAGTACTGAGCATTATTTTAACTGGATTTTGCTTAGTGTCAAGCAAGATTCTAGATTATTTAAGTCACTTACAGTAAATTCACAATGATGCATATACTCAGCAACTTTTGATTACTTCCAAAAATTGCTTTTAAAAGTCACTAATATTCTTTTTTTATCTCAAGAAACGTTTTCTACTTAGAAGAAATCTTCAGTCTTAGATAACACTACATTTAAAACTACATTTAACTATGATTAACACTATATTTAATACTACATTTAAAACATTTGATGTTTTTGTACCACAAATGACATCAAAGTTGCCATCAATTCCTGGCCATGTAAGCATTTATTTCTTAGCCTTTAATGCCATGTCTTTTCTTCTATGAATGTTATAAAAAATTAAATAAGTGAAAAAATATGAGAAATTTCAAGTCATCATGACATAAGCCATGTCAAGTATTTATGTTCCAAATTGAGGCCAATTTCATTTTATGCAATGGGTTCCAGCAAATCACACTGCAGAGAGCTCTACTTAACCCATCAGGAGTAGACAAAACAAGGATGTATTCACATGGGTTTGTTACAGATAATATTTTATTATTGATTCTCCTAAGTAGATGAAGGTAAATAAATTAATACAAAAAGGAAGAAAAGTAATTCTATGAAGGACAGTAGAAAATAATTATATATTGGACATGTGTTGCATTAACTTTTTCTTTTGTCCTGTTCCATTCTCCCTGCCTGCCCTCTCCTTGTGTCATACTTTTCTTCTGGCTCAAAAAAAATGAGAAAATTTAGATAGGGGAGGATAAGTTGCAGTAGAACAGAAAATACAGTCATTCCCTGGGGATGATACAAAGGTGAAAAGGATAAAGATGAGAATGTCCTAGAAATTCAGTTCAGTCCAGTTATGTGCTTTCAAAATACCTTCCTAAGTTACCAGTGACCCCCATGTTGCCAAATCTAACAGAGGGCTGTCAGTCCTCGTATTACTTGACTTTCAAACAGTATTTCATATACCTGAATATTCCTTACTCGTTTGGAAAACCCTCCTTCCTCAGTTCTGGCTCTAGAAACTTCTGTTCTCCCTCCCATCATTTTAGCTGTGCGTCAGCCTCCTTTGAGGTGTCCTCCTTACCCATCATCTAAACTCAGATGTTCAGAACTGTCCTGGGGTCTTACCTCTTCTCATGCTACACACATTCCCCAGCAGCACCATCCACCATGAATAGTAGCCAGCCAACACCCTGGGAATTGTCCACATTTAATCCATCTTGAGCCCCTGCTTTCTCACCTAAATGTATCTTAATCTCTGCACCTTCATTATCACTGCCTCTCACCAAAACAATCACAATAGCTTCTTATTAACTCCTCACTTTCCCTCCATCCCTCCTCCATTCCTCTCAGTAAAAAGGTGTCAAAGTATAAATTGAATCCTGCTTAGCAAATGCCTAAACAGTTCCAAGAAATTCACACTGAGCTTAGCAACAGTTTCAAAGTCTTCATGATCTGGCTGTTCTTTGCTCCTCTCTCCTTCCTGACTCTGCTTCAGGGACCTGATCTTACTTCAGCCCCTGTCCCTGTGTGCTACAAGCCTTGTCCCACTTGAGGACATCTACTTCCCTCTGCCTAGAATGGTGTCTTCATTCTCCTCACTTATCTTTCAAATCACAGATTCACTGTTACTTGCTTATAGTAGGTTCCTCTGATAACTTTCTCAACCAAGCCAAATTAGGTTTTCTTATAAAACTCTCTTATAACAATCTGTATTCTATTTTACAGCATTTATCACAACTTATAATGATCCAGTTAATTAGGTTCTTACTTGTTTAATGTCTTCCCCGCACCCGCCTCCCCCATTGGGATGTAAACTCCATGAAGGCAAGTTCCTGGTGCCACAATCACTGACTAGCACATAATATGGACTCTTTTTGTTTAATAGATGGATGAATGCATGAATGATTTATTAGTAACCAAGAATATTGAAAGGATGTTTGATTTTGTCAAATGTTTTTTCTACATCTATTAATACGATCGTATAATATTTTTGCTTTAGTCTATTGATGTAATGGATTATTTTAATCGATTTTTCACTACTGAAATAACCTTGTATACCAACATTTTACTTTATTTGTCAATATTTTTATTAAAGACTTTTACATCTATTTTCAAGACAGATATTGGTCTGCAGTCTTCCTTTCTTGTCATGTCCTTAATCAGATTTTGGTATTAGAGTAATGATGGCCTCATAGAATGGTTTAGGATATGCTCTCTCTTTATGTTTCCTGGAAGAGATTGTAGAGAATTGATATTATTACCTCCTTAGATGTTTTGTTGACTTCATCAGTGAAATTATCTGGGCCTGATGCTTTCTTATTGAAAAGATATTATTGATATAATTTTTAATAGATATAGGTTTATTCACAGGCCCAGGTGGTACAGTCATAAAGAATCTGCCTGTAAATGCAGGATACACAGGTTTGATCCCTGCGTCAGGAAGATCCCCTGGAGGAGGAAATGGCAGCCCACTCTAGCATTCTTGCTGGGAAAATCCCAAGGACAGAGGAGCTTGGCAGGCTACAGTACATGGGGTTGCAGAGAGTCAGATACAACTGAGCATGCACGCACAGGCTTATTCATACTATTTTTCCTTATATGAGTTTTGGTAATTACATTTTTCAGTCAATTAATCAATTTCTTTTTTCAATAAAAAATATTTCTTTATTTTCCTTTTAATATACATGGGGTCAGTATTGATAATCCCTCTTTCATTTGTGATATTAGTACTTTATGTCTTCCCTTTTTTCCCTCTTGGTTAGCCTAGTTAGAAGTTTTAAAAATTATTTATTTATTTTTGGCTGTATCAGGGTTTAATTGTGGCTGGTGGGCTTGGTTGCCCATTGGTACGTGGGATTTTTAGTTTCCCAACCAGGGATCAAACCCACATCTGGACCACTAGGGAAGTCCCAAGCATTAGAATTTTATCAATTTCATTGATCTCCTCAAAGAACCAGTTTTTGGTTTGGTTGATTTTCTGTATGGTTTTACTATTTCCAATTTCACTAACTTCTGCTCTAGTTTTTATTATTTCTTTTCTTCTGCTTGCTTGAGGTTTATATTGCTCTTCCTCCTACAGCTTCCTAGATTACTGGGTTTTGGATTTTCTTTTCTAAAACTGCATTCAAGGCCATAAATGTCCTTCTAAGCACTGTTCTTGCTGTTTTGTTTTGTTCATTTGGTTTTTTAACTTTTCAAAAGAAACTCAACACGTATTACACATATGCATGAGTGCGTGCATGTGTGCTCAGCAATGCTGGCTCTGCAACACCTGTGGCCCACCAGGCTTCTCTGTCCATGGAATTTTCCAGACAAAAATACTGGACCAGGTTACCATTTTCTTCTCCAAGAGATCTTCCCCACCCAAGGATTGAACCCATGTCTTTGCATCTCCTGCGCTGGCCAGCAGACTCTTTACCAGCTGAGCTACAGGGAAGCCCCTATATTTCTAGGCAAATATAGAAAAGCAATATAAACTCTGAAACATGGATAGAATTTATTGATCACTAAGATATGTTAGACCTGTGTAGCACTTTATTCAAATCATACATGTATATATGCTTATGTGTATGTACAAAAGAAAAATGCCTATAGTTTTCTTGGTTTTTCCTCTGAGCTAATGGCTAACTGAAATTTCAAAATTAGCATTCTAAAAGGTAAAATGATTAGCAGTTCTCAAATATCTGCAGCATATGATGTTACTGAATCTGTCTAAAATTTCTCTTGATTGTATCTAAAAATTAATTTCCCTTCAAACAGGATCAGCCTTAGGCAAAAATTAGAACATTTTTTCAACCACATAATGCCTCCTGAAATAAATGTGTACCAAAAGCAGATAGCTCTGAGAATGATCTAAACATTAATTGATCCTGATAAATTGATTTTTAACCAATAGGATTCTTTTTTTTAATGACTGCTTGCAACTTTTCAAAGTGTCCTTAATGACAAGGCATGAATACCCCTACTAACTGCTAGATATGATGACTAGAGTGTAAGCCATTATTCCAGGCTATGAGGAAGAAGACTAATGGTGAGGATGGCTGGGCAAAAAGATAAAAGGACCCTGGATTCCTGACCCAGGGGAGTACCTCATCAGCCCCAGATTATTTTATGTGAAACAGAAATGAACTTCTATCTCATTTAGGCCACTATTACTATGAATTTTTAATGGTTCCAATGATAAATCAATCAGTAAACTAATTAATCCTAACTAATGATGAGATTTACCTGCAATGCAGGAGACTCAGGTTCAGTCTCTGGGTAGGGAAGATCCTCTGGAGAAGGGAAAGGCTACCCACTCCAGTATTCTTGCCTAGAAAATCCCATGGACAGACAAGCCTGATGGGCTAAAACATGACTGAGTGACTGACACTTTCACTTTTCAGGGAACTTTTAGGTTAAAAATGAAAAACAACTCATTCAATCTCTTCAGCAAGTGGTGCTGGGAAAGCTGGGCAACTGCATATAAATTATTGAAGTTAAAACACTCCCTCACACCATATTCAAAAATTAACTCAAAATGGCTTAAAGACTTAAATGTATGACATGACACCATTAAATTCCTAGAAGAAAACGGAAGCAAAACATCTCTTTCATAAATCACAGCAATACTTTCTTAGATCAGTCTCCCAAAGAAAAGAAATAAAAGCAAAAATAAACAAACGGGACCTAATCAAACATATAAACTTTTGCATAGCAAAGAAACTATAAACAAAATGAAAAGACAACCCACAGAATGGGAGAAAGTATTTGCAAATGATGTGACTGTCAAGTGATTAGTCTCCAAAATATATGAGCTTATGCAGCTCAATATAAAAAGAACAAACAACCCAATCAAATAATGGGCAGAAGATTTAAACAGATATTTCTCCAAAGAATACATACAGATGGCCAATAGGCACATGAAAAGATGCTCAACATCACTCATTATTAGAGAAATGCAAATTAACACTACAATATATTATCACCTTACACGAGTCAGAATGGCCATCATCAAACAAAATCCACAAATAATAAATGCAGGAGAGGGTGTGCAGAAAAGGGAGTCCTCCTACAGTGTTGCAGGGAATATAAACCAGTGCACTCCCTGGGGAAAACAGTACAGCGGTTCCTCAAAAAACTAAAAATAGAATTACCATATGATTCAACAATCCCACTGCTGGGCATACACCTGGAAAAGATGGAAACTCTAATTTGAAAAGGTACATGCACCCCAGTGTTCACAGCAGTAGTGTTTACAAAAGCCATCAACAAATGAATGGATAAAGAAGATGCGGTACATATATTCAACAGAGAATTAGTCCTAAAAAAGAATAAGACATTGCCATTTTCAGCAACATGGATGGACCCAGATATTATCAGACTAAGTGAAGTAAGTCAGACAGAGAAAGACAAAGATCATGTGATATCACTTATATGTGGAATCTTAAAAAATGACACAAATGAACTTGTTTACAAAACAGAAACACATTTATAGACATAGAAAGCAAACTTACGGTTACCAAAAAGGAAAAGAGGGGATAAATTAGGAGATTGGAATTAACAGATATATGCTCCTACATACAAAATAACATGTACCTAATATATAGTACAAGGAGCTATGGTTAATATTTTGTAATAACCTATAATGGAAATGAAGCTGGAAAAGAATCTGAACATCTATATTTATATCTGTATCTATATATATGTCAGATATCTCTCTATATATATAAGATACATATAAGATACATTTAGAGAGAGAGAAGATACCTGAATCACTTTGCCACACTTCTGAAACTAACACAATATTGTAAATCTCATATACTGCAACAATTTTAAAAAAATAACTCATTCAAATAGAAAAAGGAGTGATTCACAGAAGATTCTTGCAGTAACAAGGTCATCTTCAGGAAACAGGAAGAGCTGGCAGCTGTCACAGATAGTTAACTCAGCTACTTTACAGAAAGAACTGGAATGAAATTTGGAAGGCACCGGGACACAAGCTACTGCTTTGGCTGCCGTTCCCCGTGGCACGGTGGGAAACGCGTTCCAGTCAGTTCCTCGGTGCCTCAGCGGCACTGATGCATCAATGGAGCCTGGTGAGAGAGCAGTGGGCAGTGGAAGAAAAGGAGCGATGTGCTCAGAAATCTTACAGCAGCCAGTGAGCTGGCTCACCAGACTTGAAGACGAACACTGGTCAGACCACACCAGTGATCCCGCCCTCAAATACAAGAGTGGTGAATGAGGGCAAGGACAGCAGGCTTCTCAGGAGACTGAGATGGGGGTACGGGTCATTAAAGAAGACCCGTGACTATTAAACTGACCTCATTTGTATCCTTGGCTGGTGAGGCCTAAAAACGTTTGGAATCCAGATGTGGTTTCCGTCAGCCATTGCCATTGTTTTAGTTAACTAAAACAAAATGCCACCTAAATTACAGAAGAAAATAAATATGAGCAGAAACAGTGAGATATACAGTATGAATGTATTTAGATGAGAGACTGAAGCAAGGGATGAAGAAGATTCCAGAGCTCCTGGTCCAGGAAAGCAGAAGGAGAAAAAGGGTGTAGCAGCGGGGGCCTGCAGGAGGTGAGCAGCAAAATCTTGGAAAATACTCAGTAGCGCTGTAGATTGGCTCACAGCTGGTCCTAACCAGTCCAACTGGTAGCTGAGGTTCTCCTTTCAAAATGCTGAGGAATTTGACTTTCTACATAAGAATCAATACATTTATAATTAAAAAAAATACAATATTTGCTTCACCTCTTCAAATCTAGGCTCTTTCCCTGGTCCGTATCCTTTTATTTATGGTGACAAGAGGTGTCATTTCTGGGGACTACAGAAAAATAGAGAAAAATAATAAGGAGAAAGGACATGCCAAAACAACAGTTTAAGGTCTAATACTCTTTATCTTCACGCAAACCTCTCAGTTACCCACACTATCATTTATTTTAAATTCAAATTAATTCAAATTAATAGGGCTCTTGTTATGTGGATCCTTCATTCTCACTTATATAGGCACCATTTTAGAATTCTTAGAGTATCTAGCCAAAATTAAAAGCTGCCAGAGAAAAAGGCAGAAAAGAAAAAACAGGTAATACAATAAGGGTATATCTTGGAGAACTATCAGCATAGCAGAGAGAAGATAGCCAGAGAGAAATGTCTCTTCACTGAGAAAAAGAAAATCAGTATAAAACTTTCTCTGTGAAAAAGGCCTGAGCAACAACTGCATTAAAGTGACTCCCAGCATCAGAACACTTTTCCCATGGTGGGGGAATCCCAAGATTAGAGGAAGGCAGTTCTGACCTCCCATCATGGAAGACCTGATGTTCCCTTTCACCAGCCCTGCCGACAAGCACGTGATGCATGATCTTAGCTGATGTATCACTGTTCTCTATATTCTTCTGCTGCTTTGAATCTAGCAGCAATGCTATTCTGCCAAGACACCACTGGAGGCCAGTCATGCTACAGTTTAAATTGCAGCCACACCCTAAATTAAAAATATATTTGTACCTAAACGATACTTATAAAAACAATGACTAAACACAAATAAATGTACACAGTAAATGTATACATTTGTATACACTGTAAAGTACACAATAAATGTGCACATTTATTTGTGACTAAACACATAATAGTAAACATAATAGTAAAACTTTTTTCTGGAGAAGAGATGGGATTTGGTTTGGATATTTCAATTGAACATCTCAATCAATCCAAATATAACTAAATATATTGATTATCTTGATTGTGGTAATGGCTTTATGGTTTGCACATATGTCAAAACTTGTCATATTGCACACTACATTAAATATGCACACTAAATATTTATGTCAATTATATTTTTAAAAGCTGTTACTAAAACACAGGGGCTTCCCAGGTGGCCATGCTAGTGGTAAAGAAACCAACTGCCAACAAAGGAAACACAAGAGATCCAAGTTCGATCCCATCCCCTGGCGTAGGAAATGGCACCCGGCTCCAGTACTCTTGCTTGGAAAAGTACACGGGCAGAGGAGCCTCACAGGCTACAGTTCATGGACTCATAAAGCGTCGGACACGGCTGAGCACACACAGACAGTAGAAAAGAAGATACACACACCCACACAAGAGCTACACACTCCTCTCCATAGCAGTAAACGTTTTCTGGCCTTCTCAGTACTGAAGTAATAATTTTGAATCCATAACCAAAGTCCCTTCTCCAGATGAATGTCCAAACTTTTAAACTTTATATAAACATGGTTCCCTTGAGATTGTCTCTTTTCTAATGACACAAAGTCTCTGCCTCAGAGATCTGCTGATAAGTAAAGTCTTTACTTATTTATGAGTCTGACAATTAAGCAAAACAGTATTCTCATGGTTTTTAAAAAACTACCCTTTTTTAAAAATCGCAGAGTACCTCAATGGGATATGAGTTGCAGATAAATTAAAATAAGCAGAAAAAATGACCCCACTGAATTTGTATTCACGTTAACAGGCAATTCAGTTTAAATATTTATTCAATGTGCTGGCCACATGTTCACCAGGAAAATTTATCATCACTAATTGAGAAAGAGAACTGAAAGCAGCAAATGAAGAAAGGTCCAAGAAGTTCTATTCATTTATAAAACTTTCATAATACACCCTGGTTCCACATAAACACTGACTGAGTTGATTAGGAATTTGGGAGAGGTTTTTCAGGCAAGGAATAATTAATGAACTCCAAACCAAAAACAAGTTGTTTTGGTTATCACAGAGTTGAAATTTTGCTACAAACTTTATAACCAGAAAAGAGAAGCAACAAACTTCAGAGAATTTTCCAATGGAAAACAGACAATTAGAGTGAAGGTTCTGTCTTTCATCCAATGAAGATGTGCTGTGTGTTTGCAATGATTCAGCCAATATGCTCACATAGAGCCTAGACAGTAAGGTGACAGAAAAAGGAGAGGACAGCCAACTTCTATTCCAAGCTTTAGTAAATGAACGATTGCATTTTCAAATAGCAAAT
Source organism: Oryx dammah (assembly GCF_014754425.2). NCBI lineage: Eukaryota > Metazoa > Chordata > Mammalia > Artiodactyla > Bovidae > Oryx > Oryx dammah. Next base: position 12,270,907 of record NW_024070187.1, read on the forward strand.
TATTTCCTATAGAAATAATGGATTTGGGATTAGATATGGATTGCGTGAATGGTCCGTCTCACAGTCGTGTATGATATTTTGCAACCCCACGGACTGCAGCACTGCAGGGATTTTCACAGGCAAGAATACTGGAGTAGGTTGCCATTTCCTTATCTGTAGATATGGGTAATTAGAGCATATATGTATGGTGGAAACAATAACAATCATTTGAATGATTTTCTGAAACTTCTAAAAGTACCCGATATAGTACCACAAAAGAATAGTCATCGGAACACAATTTCTCATCATTAAGATGGTAAGTGGTTTTGCCAGTTCTATAAAATCTGTAAAATAGTACTATAAGCATTTTATAGCATTTTATGTTCTCATATATTAGTCATGACATCCAAAGATGTTAGACTTCAGGTTCAAGGTCAAGAGAATGGGACTAGAATATAGTTTGTCTAATTCCTACCACAATGTTCTTCCACTGGGCTCTTTAACTGGAAAATCTTGCTCCTTTTACTTTCAATTTTTAAAAGCATATTTACATTGGTATAACTTCGGAAAACAATTTTGTACTACCTCATAAATTGAAAACATGCATAAAACATATCTATCTATAGGTATAGGGAATTCTGAAATAAGTGTATTATTTCACTTGCCATGTGATAAAGGCAATATAATACAGTACATCAGAGAAACAAGGAAAAAAATCACTGCACACATTTATTTATGACATACAACAAGTGAACAATAGTCCATATAACTTTTAACAATTACATCATTTAATACTCACAATAGGGTGAGGTAGGTATTAATTATTACTACCTCTGTTTTCCAGGCAACTAAATGGAGATACAGAATAATTTGTCCAGAATCAATGTGGCAAGTGACAAGGAAGGAGGAAACTAAAATATGAGCATAGTAAGTGGCTTACTAAAGATTGCACAACTAATAACTGGTGGAATCCAATATCTCTAGCCAAGTGCTTTTCAAACTTTAGCAGGTACAGGAATCACCCGTTAATGTAAACATAGGTTCTGATTCCCTGCTCTGGGCTGGCATCTCAGATTATGCATTTTTTACAAGGGAATGCCCGCGCTTCCAGCCTATGATTATACTTTGATTAGCAAGGATTTATACCACTGTTTCTGCCTCTGCGTCAAGTTACTTCTCACTAATTCTTCCTTATATTTATTAAGCTTAATACTTATTAAACCCTAGTCCCCACAGTCAGGGGTAAGGGCAGTTCTGCACTGGGATAAGTGTGGTATATACCTTTGCTATCGTGTATGGTAAACACTTTGACCACATGGATTTTAATCCTATCGCCAGATGCCATTCTAAACAAATGCAAATCTGTGCTCTGTGTTCAAGCACTCAATCATATCTGACTCTGTGGCCCCATGGAGCTTGCCAGGCACCTCTTTCCATGGAACTTTTCAGGCAAGAGTACTGGAGTGTGTTGCAATTTCCTACTCCAGGGCATCTTCCCAACCCAGGGACTGAACCTGTGCCTCCTGCATCTATCTCCTGCACCGGCAGGGGGATTCTGTACCACTAGGTCTACCTGGGAAGCCCTAGGTAAATTCAAACATTCTAACCTTCATTTTCAATTTGCACATTACCACATTTTAAGAATATCTTTGAGAATGTACACTGACTCTACTCAAGCCATCTTAGAGAAGAAAAGTAATGTTTAGAGTAGAAACACATGATTTTATTTTATAAGATTCTACAAATCTTCAAATTGAAGAATCTTGTTGGTATCTGTCATTATAGTCCCTACAGGGCTTCCCTGGTGGGTCAGGTGGTAAGGGATCTGCCTGCAATGCAGGAGACCCTGATTTGATCCCTGAGTCAGGAGGATGCCATGGAGAAGGGAATGGAGACTCACTTCACTGGATTCTCGCCTGCAGAAGCCCATGGACAGCAGATCAGGTGGGTCGCAAAGAGTCAGACACAACTGAGAGACTGACACACATGCACACACAGTACCTAGGATGAAGATTCTTTAAGTTTCATACAATATGTTCCAGAAGCCACAAACATCGTAGACTCCTGCAATTATTAAAACATCCGGAAACAGGCCTTTATGAAATTCAGCAGAGGCTGGGGTGCGTGTCAGAGAAACCAGGCAAGAGGTGATAGAAAACAGTGATTAAGAGCAGATTTGGAAATCAGACTGCCAGGAAACACATCCCTGTGCTCTGTGAATTTAGACAAATTTTATCCCCTCTCTCTGCCTCAATTTTTTAAATCTATAAAGTAGGGCTCTCTAATAGGAATAAATGAGTTAATTAATATGGAACTTTAAATACTAGCATGTAATAAGCACTCAATAATGTTAGCTACTACTGCCAAAGACAAGTTTTGATCATTTTCAAAATTATTCATGGTGATCCATTCTTTGATTCAAAAAGGAGAACAAGAGAAACTTGGTAATTTTTTTCTTTTTAAACAACCTTAAAATTGACATGAAATTCATAACTATATTCTGGAAAAAAATAATAATAACAAGGCAGAACACACAGCATTTTAAAATAGAGAGATCAAGAAACACATATCATAATGGCTTGGATCACTTCAGTTCAGTTGCTCAGTCGTGTCCGACTCTTTGCGACCCCATGAACTGCAGCACGCCAGGCCTCCTGTACATCACCAACTCCTGGAGTTTGCTCAAACTCATGTCCATTGAGTTGGTGATGCCATCCAGCCATCTCATCCTCTGTCATCCCCTTCGCCTCCTGCCTTCAATCTTTCTCAGCATCAGGGTCTTTTCAAATGAGTCAGTACTTCACATCACGTGGCCAAAGTATTTGGAGTTTCAGCTTCAGAATCAGTCCTTCCTATTAGTTCCTATTCAGAACTAATTTCCTTTAGGATGGACTGGTTGGATCTCTTTGCAGTCCAAGGGACTCTCAAGAGCCTTTTTCAACACCACAGTTCGAAAGCATCAATTCATCGCTCAGCTTTCTTTATAGTCCAACTCTCTCATCCATACATGACTACTGGAAAAACCAGAGTCTTGACTAGATGGACCTTTGCTGGCAAAGTAATGTCTCTGCTTTTTAATATGCTGTCTAGGTTGGCCATAACTTTTCTCCCAAGGAGCAAGCGTCTTTTAATTTCATGGCTACCGTCACCATCTGCAGTGATTTTGGAGACCCAAAACATAAAGTCTGTTACTGTTTTCCCATCTATTTGCCATGAAGTGATGGGACCAGACGCTACAATCTTAGTTTTCTAAATGTTGAATTTTAAGCCAACTTATTCACTTTCATTAAGAGGCTTTTCAGTTCTTCTTCACTTTCTGCCATAAGGGTGGTGTCATCTGCATATCTGAGGTTATTAATATTTCTCCCAACAATCTTGATTCCAGCTTGTGCTTCATCCAGCCCAGCATTTCACATGATATACTCTGCATGTAAGTTAAATAAGCAGAGTGACATATACAGCCCTGACGTACTCCTTTTCCTATCTGGAACCAGTCTCTTCTCTGTCTGATTCTAACTGTTGCTTCCTGACCTGCATACAGATTTCTCAAGAGACAGGTCAAGTGCTCTGGTATTCCCATCTTTTTAAGAATTTTCCACAGTTTCTTGTGATCCACACAGTCAAAGGCTTTGGCACAGTCAATAAAGCAGAAATAGATGTTTTTCTGGAACTCTCTTGCTTTTTTGATGATCCAACAGATGTTGGCAATTTGATCTCTGGTTCCTCTGCCTTTTCTAAAACCAGCTTGAACATCTGGAAGTTCACAGTTCACATATTGCTGAAGCCTGGCTTGGAGAAATGAACATTATTTTACTAGCGTGTGAGATGAGTGTAATTGTGCAGTAGTTTGAGCATTCTTTGGCACTGCCTTTCTTTGGGATTGGAATGAAAACTGACCTTTTCTAATCCTGCGGCCACTGCTGAGTTTTCCAAATGTGCTGGCATATTGAGTGCAGCACTTTCACAGCATCAGCTTTTAGGATCTGAATAGCTCAACTGGAATTCCATCTCCCACTAGCTTTGCTTGCAGTGACGCTTCCTAAGGCCCACTTAGCTCTATGCAACTCTAGTCAGCAAAAACAAGACCAGGAGCTGACTGTGGCTCAGATCATGAACTCCCTTATTACCAAATTCAGACTTAAATTGAAGAAAGTAGGGAAAACCACTAGACCATTCAGGTATGTTTAAATCAAATCCCTTATGATTATACAGTGGAAGTGACAAATAGATTCAAGGGATTAGATATGATAGACAGAGTGCCTGAAGAACTAGGAACAGAGGTATGTGACATTGTACAGGAGGCAGGGATCAAGACCATCCCCAAGAAAAAGAAATGCAAAAAGGCAAAATGGTTGTCCTTACAAATAGCTGTGAAAAGAGGAGAAGTGAAAGGCAAAGGAGGAAAGGAAAGATATACCCATTTGAATGCAGAGTTACAAAGAACAGCAAGGAGAGATAAGAAAGCCTTCCTCAGTGATCAATGAAATGGTATGGATCTAATAGAAGCAGAAGCTATTTAGAAGAGGTGGCAAGAATACACAGAAGAACTATACATAAAAAGAGGCTTGGATATCAATCCAAAATATGATGAAAGAATTTGACCACTATTTAGTTTGCCTAGATTCCTGAATTCAGAATTCAAAGTAACTTGAAATTATATTTTTTTATTTTTTATACCTTTAGAAGAATATTCAGAGAAGTCACAATTTCAGGCTATGTTGGCTTGCGTTTCAATATGATGCTAAAGATGACTGATAAGTATTTTTAAAACAGCAGGTGCAAAAAAAAAAAAAGAAAGAAAGAAAACAGCAAGTGCAATCTAGGCCTGAATTATTATTGCCAAAATCAGGTTTATGATACGGTTCAGAGACAGACAGAATCTGTACCACCGCAGTTCGGAGCTTGATCAGGACGTGGATAGACAGAGGTTCTTTTTTGGCATTTGTTTTTGTGCCCATACACCGGATGGTCTCCACACTCAGTCACGCATCTACCACTGAAACCCCACTGTAGCCTCCAAAGTCTTTGATCCTCAAACAACACAGGGGTGTTTGGATCCTGTCAGCCATAAGCCCTCTGCTATCTCAAACTCAAAATGCATCTAGAGGTAAACAGGTTATGTAAGCACAAGAAGAAGGGGTGATGGTGACCAACACTGCATTCACCCTACCAAACAGGGCAATTTCTATTCAGTCTCAAACCGTTGAGAGCTTGAGTCTTAATTAAGAGTTAAGAGTCATGATTTATTACACAGAATGGAAGCTTATCAATTATTTGATGTTTTTATGAAAGTCATATTCAAGCTTAGAATAATTATTAGAAAGAAAGGATGTCATTGAGAAATGTTATATTGGGAGAAAACCTTTGGAGTTAGCAGGCATTTCTGCATTGTTGTTTTCAGTTGCTCAATTGTGTCCAACTCTCTGCGACCCCATGGAGTGCAGCACATCAGGCTTCCTATCCTTCAGCATCTCCCAGAGTTTGCTCAAACTCGTGTCCGTTGAGACGATGATGCCATTCAACCATCTCATCCTCTGTTGCCCTCTTCTCCTCCTTTAGCCAGAACCATTCCATGCTCATAATATGATTCTATAGACTTCTTGATATAAAAACAACTGGATCTAATAGTATTAACCATCTAAAGGATGGCAAGACTTGGACTTCACACAGCTTTTACTTATTTCTTGTTTCTACGCAAAAAAAAAAAATACAATAAAGAAAATCACATTTCACTGCATTTTAGGAAACTATTAATGCTTCTGTAAGTCTAGAAGAAAATTCCTATGCCCTATGAACTAGATATTGTTTCACATTTCTTTTTAATCTTGTTTTAATCTATTGAAAATTCCTTTTAACTACAAATCTACCATCTTTTATAAATCATAACATCTTAAATTACAGGGGGCTCTATTTATATTTTGGGGGGGCTCCAAAAATCACTGCAGATGGTGACTGCAGCCATGAAATTAAAAGACGCTTACTCCTTGGAAGAAAAGTTATGACCAACGTAGATAGCATATTGAAAAGCAGAGACATTACTTTGCCAACAAAGGTCCATCTAGTCAAGGCTATGGTTTTTCCAGTGGTCATGTATGGATGTGAGAGTTGGACTGTGAGGAAAGCTAAGTGCCGAAGAATTGATGCTTTTGAACTGTGGTGTTGGAGAAGACTCTTGAGAGTCCCTTGGACTGCAAGGAGATCCAACTAGTCTATCTTAAAGGAGATCAGCCCTGGGATTTCTTTGGAAGGAATGATGCTAAAGCTGAAACTCCAGTATTTTGGCCATATCATGCGAAGAGTTGACTCACTGGAAAAGACTCTGATGTTGAGAGGGATTGGGGGCAGGAGGAGAAGGGGGCAACAGAGGATGAGATGGCTGGATGGCATCACTGACTCAATGGACATGAGTCTGAGTGAACTCTGGGAGATGGTGATGGACAGGGAGGCCTGGCGTGCTGTGATTCATGGGGTTGCAAAGAGTCGGACACGACTGAGCGACTGAACTGAACTGAAGATATCTTGATGCTCAAATCTCCTTTGAAATGGTAAAGTAGGGCAAAATTAAGAGATACATTCAAGAATCTGAAGCATCATTTTCTAACATTCTTCAGTGTTTTGGTAATAATGCAACACAATATCACATATTGAAAGTCAAAAACAGAAAAGAATAGCAACCAATTAGATATGATCATAATATGTTTGTAGTCCTTCCCATCAGGAGATGAAATCTTTTTCCATCCCAGTGAGTCTGGGCTTCCCCTGTGACTTGCTTTGACTAGTGCAATGTGGTAAAGTGGCACCATGGGACTTTCAGAGCCCAGGTCTCAAGACACCTTGCAACTTTCATTTCTACCTTCTTTTTTGTTGCCTTGAGACCACCATGAAAAAGAACTGATTGAGTCTACTAGAGTATGAGAGAATTTAAACTGCTGTTGTTTTAAACCATTAAGTGTTCCAGTGGTTTGTTATGCTGTAATAATTAACTAGAGCAGAACTAAGGCTCAGAAGAAACTATGTGTTTAAGCAGAACCGGGACTCATGATAGGCAAGACCATGGACGTTAGAGCCAGAAAGGCTGGATTCCGATTCATGATCTAGTCACCCAGTGTCTTTGAGCCTCAGTTTGCTGCTGCTGCTGCTGCTGCTAAGTCGCTTCAGTCGTGTCCAACTCTGTGCGACCCCATAGATGGCAACCCACCAGCTGCTCTGTCCCTGGGATTCTCCAGGCAAGAATACTGGAGAGAGTTGCCATTTCCTTCTCCAATGCGTGAAAGTGAAGTCGCTCAGTCGTGCCCGACTCTTAGTGACCCCATGGACTGCAGCCCCAGGCTCCTCCCTCCATGGGATTTTCCAGGCAAGAGCACTGGAGTGAGGTGCCACTTCCTTCTCCTTGAGCCTCAGTTTACTCATCTGTAAAATATGGTGCTAATGATGTCTGTGTAACAAATTGTGACGCACGAACTAAGCAAAGAAACCGAATACAGTTTGGCTGCCTTCCCAACTGAGGTCATCTGTCTTCTGTTTCATTGTCTTTTGGAGACATCAAATGGTCTTCTTTTCTAAATAACATTTGGTAAAAGATTACTATTCTGGGATTTTGAGCTTTATGACATAAAGCTCAGTAAAGAAAGAGCACAATCGTGCTTTTAGGCATGTGAGGCCAATTCTGGATGATGATGTGCTCTGAAAATCTCCGCTTTAAGATGATGTGTGCAAATTAAGGAAGATGCGAATGTCTGGTTCACAAGGACATACATATTCTAAAATACCAGTGTTACCCGATCGTTGCTAGATGAACTGCGACTGCTGGCAACCACTAAAGAAAGGCCTCTCTGTCACACAGTCAGAGAGGTGCTCCTGAAAAACTCCCAGTGACCCGACTGTGCCTCTGTGGGGGCTGCCTACACCTCTGAAGAACCTCAGAGTCCCTGAGCTCAGGTTCCACACAGCCTGTGGTTCCCAAGACGTTACTTCACACAGTACTTTCAATTCTAATGAAGAGCGTCAAGGGAGAGTTTGACTCAGCAATTTGTCAGCCTAAACCTACGCAGTGAACAACATTCACGAGTGAAGTCTGATTTCTTATAGACAATATAACAGCACTGTTAGAGGAATCCTAGGAGCACTTTAATCTTCAAAAACAGTACCAATGAGGTTTTGCAGATGCCACCAACGTCAACACCCAGCCAAGGTCAACCCACCCTGTTCTTCGACATCACAGTCAAGGGTGACACCTTCAGCCACATCTCTTTCAAGCTATTTGCAAACAAAGTTCCAAAGACAGCAGAATATTTGCATCCTGATCCCTGGAGAGAGAAGATTTGGTTGTAAAGGTTGCTGCTTTCACAGAATTACTCTGGGGTTTGTATGTCAAGGTGGTGATTTCTCATGTGGTAAAGGCACTAGCGGCAAGTTCATGTAGGGAGAGAAATCTGATGATGCAAACTTCTTCCTGAAGCATAGCCAGGCATCTGGTCCATGGCAAATACTGGGCCAACACAAAAAGTTCCATTTTTCACTTGTACTGTCAAGACAGAGTGGTTGGACAGCACATGCAAGTAAGGCAAAAGAAGGTATATAGTAGAGGTCATGGAGCACTTTTGGTCAAGGAGTGGCAGGACCACCAAGAAGCTCACTAATGTCCACTGTGAGTGATTCTAATAAATTTGACTTGTGTATTACCTTAACCACCAGGTCGTCCTCCTGTAGCTCAGGAGAACACTCTTCCACCCTCATTGGCAGGCAATACTGCGTAATCATGCTCTTACTGCAGTTCTTCAAGGTCAGTGTTTTCCTGTCTCCATGTAGGTCTAGCTGGATTATAGAATTAGGTTTATGATGACAAAATCAAAGATAAACAAACAATAAAAAATAATACCAATGAAAATATTGCATTGGGAAATTTATGTTCAGAGTCTAGAATTTATTTACTATTCATTTCTAAAAGTTTCCAGCCAGGATGTAAGACAATGAAGCAAATAAATTTTAAATAATGCTAACAGTCATTCAAATCATATGGAATCTCCTGAAAATATTACTTGAGCAAGAAAGAGTTGTTAAAAAATAGATTACTATATTTATGTCCCTAGAACTAACTCAATTTCTGTGAGGAAACCAGAAAATCAATCATTTTTTAAAAGTCATTACTAAGTAAAGTAGATACAGCTTTGAGATCTTGATTTTTCCCCCCCAACCTGAAAGTTAAAGCAAACATGGAAATTCTTGTTTGCCTGCCCTGAAGAAATAGAAAAATTGATCTATCTTTGATATTATTAATTTTTGTTAACAGTTTGCCCTACTTTTAAGGAGTACCCCCCCAAAAAAAACAGAGGAAAAACAATGACTTTAATGTAACTGATAAAATTTTAAACTTCCATAGCATAAAGTAACTCAAATTAAAAAGGGAAAAACGGTCTGGGATATTTAATGTTCAGTTTTCTTTTTTTTTGACTTGGAACTGTTACAATTTGATTCTAATCTATTCTCCAGCCTCATCTCCCATTACTTTGCAATATACATCTTTGGGGGTTTTGTTTGACTTTATCTTAATCTCATTGAACATTTTGTTAAATCTAAAAATACACCTTGACTCTGGCATAGGCTCCTCCCTTCCCGTCCTGGAAAGCTCATCCTCATCTTTCAGGTTCCATTTCATCATCACTGTACCCCCAGTGCAGTATTATCCACGGCACTTTGTTCCTGTCCCCACAATGGCACCTAAGACATTGTATGTAATTTATTCACTTGAATATAAGCTCCGTGAAGCTAAGGGCTGTCTTAGTCACTTCTGTATTTCTGTCTGCCAGCATACACATGCCATCTAGAGCAGTAATTAAATGTGGCCCCTGGTGACCTCTGACTTTACCTCTGACCATTCTCCTCCTTGCTTCATATGCTTCAGAATTAATGACCCTTCTGCTCCTCATCAAGCATGCGAAGAAAGTTCCTTTTTCAGGAACTACTGTTTCTCTGCCAGGAATGGCGTACCTGAGAGTCACAGAGGCTACTCCCTCTCAGGTCTCCAGTCAAATGTCACCAATACTTCCTTTCTTTAACTACCCTAGTTTAAACAGCCACATATCACTCTCTAGCCCCTTACTGGGTTTTAGCTTTGGTCATAGAATTTATTGCCATCCAACACTGTCCGTCTGTTGATTGATGTCTCCCCTGTCTACCCTACCCCTCCTCCACTAGAACACAATCACCATAAGGGGACGGACACTGCTTTATCCACGGCAGTGTGCTCTGCACTTAGAACAGGGCCTGTCGTGGGGTGGGCACTTAGTCAACATTTGCTGAATAAATGAATGATCAATGCTTGAGTTAAACTGAATTGCAACTCTAGAAAAATATCAATGAGTGCAAAGAATGGAATATAAATACAATTTTAAGATAATATAGCAATTAACCTCTTCAAATTTTTCTTTAATTTTATTGTATCGCTTTTTCAATAAAAACAAAATGGTTTTTTTAAAAAAGAAGGGAGAATCTTGCAGACATACTATCTTTTATTGACTTTTGAAACTCATGTCAAAGGCAGGCAAGATGCCTTCAAGGTATATATTAAGAAAGTACAGTGATTCTTAAATGAGTTCCGAGGCAGCTTTTGTGTTTATATTAAATATATTAAACTAGTTCTACTATAATCTTCTGATAAATGACCAACAAATATATAACACTGAAACAGATTTGGGGACATATATAAGGAAAAACCGATTAGCCAGCTGACAGATTTTACAAGGACATGAAGCTAAAAGCAATCTTGCTAGGTCCTCCACTCTGTCCATCTTTCCCTCTACATACACTCTGTCCATCTTTCCTCCCTACATTTATGCAGCGCTTCAAGAAAACTGGTCCAGATGATGAGAAACTATTTTTTTTTCCAAGGAAAAATAGGTCAAGGTTTTACAAAGTCTAGCGACTGAAAGTCCTTCCTTCCTCTCAACCTCTTAGGCTGCATCTAAGTCTGGGGTGGTAGGGCTTCCCCACCCCTTTCCTCACAGGCAGCCTCTCTGCTAACAGGGCCTTCAGAGGGTTCAACAGTGTTACAAACTTGTGTTTTAGGTCTATTCTCTACAATGAACTTTCTCTGATCTCCCATAGAATCTTAATATGCAAAGTCACAATTTGCATCCATTGGTGACTTCTAGGTAGGCAATAAATATTGCCACTGGAATTAAAAAAAAAAAAATCAAAGCCTGCAGAAACAAAAGTGTTACAGAAACCTGTAAAGGACAAGGACTAACACAATAAAGTTGGGCGTAAGTTACCCACATGGAAACAACTACACATAACAAGTACATCACAGCAGGCACGGGAAATGATTAATGCAGGCTTAGCCAGAGGTAGTGGAGAAGGCGATGGCACCCCACTCCAGTCCTCTTGCCTGGAAAATCCCATGGACGGAGGAGCCTGGTGGGCTGCAGTCCACGGGGTCGCCAAGAGTCGGGCACGACTGAGCGACTTCACTTTCACTTTTCACTTTCATGCATTGGAGAAGGAAATGGCAACCCACTCCAGTGTTTTTGCCTGGGGAATCCCAGGGACGGGGGAGCCCGGTGGGCTGCCGTCTGTGGGGTCGCACAGAGTCGGACACGACTGAAGTGACTTAGCAGTAGCAGCCAGAGGTAGCACAGAGACAGAGTAAAGAGAAGGATACACTACAAAGAAATACACATAGGTCACTATTTGTGAGGAAGCACAAAATAAGCTCAAGTTAATTATAAATCTAACCATAATAGATTTATATTTATGGAATAGATTGCCCTCCCTGGATTAGGGAATGACAACCCACGCCAGTCTGCTTATCTAGGAAATTCCATAGACAAAGGAGCCTCGCTGGCTACAGTCCGTGAGGTCACAAAGAGTTGGACACAACTGAGCGACTAACACACACACTCAACCATAATTCATGCCTACTACAGTATCCTATATTTTTAATTGGTTTTATTTCCCAATGTTTATGGGATGACAGAGGATGAGATGGTTGGATGGCATCACCTACTCGATGGACATGAGTTTGAGTAAACTCTGGGATTTGGTGATGGACAGGGAGGCCTGGAATGCTGCAGTCCATGGGGTCACAAAGAGTTGGACATGACTGAGCGACTGAACAGAACTGAACTGAACCGATGGCTCTCTACTGACCCATCCTTTAAATTCCTTTTCTGAAGCCCAGATGTAGATATTATGTTTTGATATTATTTCAGAATTTTAAGTCAAATAATTATAATGTAACTGAACTTTGTATTTTATATTTTAAAAAACACTGTGTCTGGCTTGAACTTCTACTTATCCTTCCAGAACCAATTCAAACATCACCTTCTATAGCACCCACCCCATCCCACCTATTCCATCCCACCCTACTCTGGGGGCTTATAAGGCTCCCTGAATATTCTTCTCTCATCACCTTTATGGATTGAGAAGTCTCTGCTTACTCTCTGACCTCATGAGACTGATCTTGAGAAAAGCGACTTAGTCTGTTATATCTGTAACAACAATTTTAGGCAATAAAAGCTCATCAATGTATCAATGAACAAAAAGGTTAAAAGTCAACTATACTAAAAAAAAAAAGCATTTTGAAAAATATAGAGGAGTTCTGGGTTCATTTAGAAATACACTGGAGCTACAGTTTCGATGACCCTTCTCGATTAAAAGAAAAAGCCTTAAGATCTGTCCACTCCTGGAATGCTACTCTATAAATATTTAAAAACTAATACACAAGATATGCCTACACCAGCAAAAATGAGTAAGCCCAACAATGCTGATCTGTTCTTTCAGTCACCTTGTGATTCTCACATCACCTGCATCAGTGGTCATTTTTATAGATTGTACAAACCGAAAAATTCAGACTAATGGTCTTTTCCAGTGTTCAGATAGATGCAGTCAGGCAAGTAAAGAAAACAGCATTACAAGATTATACTTCTAAGACATCTAATACTTACAATCCAAAGGATTTTAAGCTAGTCATTTAAACACCGTGAGTCTATATTTCTTATCCAAACAGGGGACTAATAACACCTTTTCTATGTTTCTCAAAGGCTCATTGATTGTCTCAAGTGGTATAAGGACTCAGAAATACTTTGAAAAGTACTCTAAGGACACAGTTATTCTTAATCACAGAAATTTATTTTAGCAGCACAGAATGATTATATGTCATAATCATTACAATACAAAATGATGTATTGAATATATCTTCTAAATAAAACTATCATCTTGCTTAGCAATTTTATTTAAGCAGCTACAGAAAGACAGCTTTTATTGCGTTACTTAAAAACAATCACCAGAGCGGAAAAAAAGGAAATAACTATTTTAAACTTCTGAAATTTAAGAATATCTCCATAATCATTTAAATGGGATTCTACTTGATGACACAACCCATGTACTTCTAAAACAATAGTCCTAAATTTATTCAATTGTGGATTGATAATGCTTAGTTGTTGTTTTTAAAAATAGCCTTATTTTTAATACCATTACTCTAAAGACAATTCTCAGTTGTTGCTCAAATATAGCAATCATAATCACCTTCTAACCAAAGCAGAGGAAGCCAGCTATTCACTAAAAGTTCATGCTGTCCTTTCACAGAAAAGTATTGTTTTTGGAAAATGTCCACCCGCTGAAGACCCTGTCTTCTTGTTCCCTTTACATCTGGTTAGACTTTAAGACATTGCTGTTGTTCAGTCACTAAATCATGTCTGACTCTTTGCAACCCCATAGACTGCAGCACGCCAGGTTCCCTGTCCCTCACTACCTCCCAGAGCGTGCTCACACTCATGTCCGTTAAGTCAATGATGTATCCAATCGTCTCATCCTGTCTCCCCTTCTCCTCCTATTGGAGAAGGGAATGGCAAACCACTCCAGTATTCTTGCCTTGAGAACCCCATGAACAGTAAGACAGATTATGGAACCCAAATAGAAGGAATACACACCCCTTTCAGATGAAAATATCCTACACAATTCTCCACATTTTCCTTAGTTGGTAAACCCTGAGGGAGACCTCAGAAGCCCAATGTTAGAAGAAGCAGAATTTCTATCAACCCGAGTCTCTAAACAAACACATATAAAGCCAAGTCCCAGACAACGGCATGCAGAAAACGTAAGAACCTTAACTCCCAATCCACCATCATTGCACTAGACTTTATGTGAACAAAAACTAAGCTTCTTCTGTGCGAAGACATGAAATTTCAGGCTTTTATATGATAGTGACCATCAACCATCACTCTTATATCACCTAAATTTAGCATAAAATCTTAAATAGCCAAGAGAATTTTCAGGAAAAACAAATAACATGAATGAATGAATGATTTTTCCAGATACATAAATATCTTCTGTACTAAACTTGCTATTGGCTAGTATCTTTAATGAGATTGAGATTTCTTATTTCCTAATCAATGCTTTCATTATAAATCAACACATCTATGTTATGGCTTTGAAATTCAATGCCCACATGATTTTGCTTGGCTTAGAGGGCCTTATAGATTACACAGTGGAAAGAATACATTGTTAATCCCCCTTTCCCACTCCTTAATCCGTCATGGACCTGGTTTGTGACTCTGAAAGAAGATGGAGTTAAGAACAAGATGCAAGTCATTTGTGTAATCTAATTGAATTATATGGAAAAGCACTGTTGCATCCAGATGAAGCTGAGGGCGTGTATCAATTACCCCTCCTAACTCGAGAGAAACTCACACTACTTGCGCCCAAGCTCCAAGACATGTTTCCACCTTTGAGATTCAGACAGATTTTGCAGTTTTAAGCAGAGTCAGTTTCACAAAGATGGCTCAGCATTTATAACAAAATTTACACAGTATTTTAAGAAACATAACAATGAACCCTAAATAAATTTAAAGAGAGAACTAGAATAAATTACAGAGACATTGTTTTGTAATATTCATAAGATGAAAAGTATATTGAGTCAGAATACTTGAACCATGTTTTCTCTCCCCTCTTGTATAATATTCTCAACTGAAGCAGTTATCCACAACAGAGGAATACTCTCATCATGTTTCAAATACTAAAACTGAATTGGTTTTGTAAACAGTCCAATGGATACAATGGAAAGAGTAAACTGTATGCTAAAACTAAACATGTTTCATTAAATTTTAATAATCATGGCATTTCATCATTAATAGTAGTATAATATTATTAAATAAGTTATTAAAACATTTAACTATTATAAAACCTGAAAATAAAAGTAATCCTATAGAAATAAGAAGTAATACATTCTTGTACTAAATGAAGTTGAATTACTATATACATTTTGTTGCATGTTTAAACACAAAATGTCGATCATACAAATCCAAATCCAAGTTGGTATAAAATGTAAAATTTCTGTATATTACAGATTTCATGTATGATTTATTGGGCAAATATTTATCAAGTACTTGGCGCAGCTACTGTACTAATTGCTGGGAATATAAGTAGGATCAAGTTATTTTACAGGGAGCAAGATGAAAAAGTATAGAATGACTGAATTTACTTAAGTAGAAAAGATTTTCCCAGGGAAACAGGATCTAGCCCGAGACTTGACAGACTTGCCAATTTTGCCTGTTATTAATAAATAATTTTTCATCATCATTAAAAGCACTTATAAAACTATCTGAAGTCTGAACCAACAATGATTACATGTTCTCCACAAGTGATTTAAATAATTTATTCAACCATCAAAACCTTGGTCCCAAAGAATAAGGTAAGATTCTGCTATGAATAGTTGACATGACAGCAAAAATTTCCCCAAGAATTGTCAATGATAAAAAATTTTTCACACCAAAGAACAGGTCTTTTTTTAAATTCAATTAAATATTCGGCTTCTTATTACTTTATTACTGCTGCTGCTGCTGCTGCTAAGTCACTTCGGTCGTGTCCAACTCTGTGCGACCCCACAGACAGCAGCCCACCCAGGCTCCCCCGTCCCTGGGATTCTCCAGGCAAGAACACTGGAGTGGGTTGCCATTTCCTTCTCCAATGCATGAAAGTGAAAAGTGAAAGTGAAGTTGCTCAGTCGTGTCCCACTCCTAGCGACCCCATGGACTGCAGCCCACCAGGCTCCTCCGTCCATGGGATTTTCAGGCAAGAGTACTGGAGTGGGGTGCCAGTGCCTTCTCCGACTTTATTACTAAAGTCGTAAGTAAAGTGGTAAGTGGTACTAGATATACACAGTAAAAATCTTATTAACAGGCCTAACTAAATGAAAAAACAGTCGAGTTAGTGAAATCTCTGTATTATTTTTAAAAAGAAATTCAACTTCTTTAAACACAAACTAATATTTTCCTAAATGGTAACCCACTCCAGTGTTCTTGCCTGGAGAATCCCAGGGACGGGGGAGTCTGCTGGGCTGCCGTCTATGGGGTCACACAGAGTCGGACACAACTGAAGCGACTTAGCAGCAGCAGCAGGGTCTGATATATGTTTTGTAAGTAATACCTTTAAAGAGCTTAACAATAGTTTGTTCGTGTATTTTATAGATTGAAATCTTCCCACACAGTTTTGTTCATAGTGTCAACGTGTCTCTGATGGATCAGTGTGGAGGTTACCACACTGTCCTTACTCGGCCTGGCTGTATCTTTTCTCTCTGCCAGCTTCTCCCTTTCCACCCCTGTTATTTCCTGTTCGCAGTATCCCTGGTTTCACTTCCTGCCACATCCTCCTTTGCCTTTCTGTCCTAGGGAGACTGATTCCAAATACAAAGCTGTAAAAAATAAAAGAATCAGTGAATTCCTTGCCCACTAACCACCAGGTGATGGCACAAACAGGAAAACCAGTGAACAGACTAAGCCAGTTACAGGTATAACAGATTTTTTTGCCAAGTAGCAGAATTTCTTGCCTTCCGTTTGAAGGGCTTTTAAAAGTCTTGCATATACCTATACTAATTCCAGGCTTGAAAATTTTAACCTGTAAGAGCATAAAATCATGAAATCAGTTTTCCTGTGTAACTTAGTCAGTCACAATAATAATCATCTAAAAACTGGTCATGGCTTGGAGGTTCCTTAAAAAACTAAAAATAGAGTTATCATATGATCCAGCATTCCCACTTCTGGGCACATATCCAGAAAAGACAAACCCTTTAGTACAAAAAGATACATGCACCTCAATGTTCAGAGCAGCACTACTTATAATAGCCAAAACATGGAAGCCACCTAAGTGTCCACCAAGAAAAGAATGGATAAAGAAGATGTGATACTGCTTATACATGGAATCTAAAAACTGATACAAATGAACTTATGTACAAAACAGAAAGGGATTTACAGACACAGAAAACAAACACGGTTATCAAAGGGGAAAGGAGGTGAAGGGAATAAATTAAGAGATTGCGATTAATAGATATGAGGTAAACAATAGGAACTTTTGTATAGAACAAGGAACTATATTCAATACCTTGCAATAACCTATAATGGAAAAGAATCACTTTGCTGTATACCTGAAACACTGTAAGTCAACTATATTTCAATTTTTACAAAATAAAATAATGAAAATAGATAAATAAATTGGTTACAGCTCAATTTAGAAAGTGATCTTTAACTTTGGTTAGAATCTAAGGTCTACAGATAATAGAGTCTATATCCATTAGATTGGGTACATTCTCTCAAAATGATATGGGAAGGAGGCTTCCAGAATGTGCACTTGTTTTTCCATCAGACAACTTAAAAGGCTTCCCCAGGGTTTTTATACTTTATTTTATTATTCCTGATTTTTAAAGTCTTCTAGTGATAAAGAATAACAATGAAAAATACAACCATTAGAGGCTGATTATGAAACGACAGACTGCTATAACAAATAAAACCAATTCTACCTTAAAAAACCACACACAAATATCTTCCTTAGGAGAGCAATAGCAACTGTTTTGCTCTAGATGAAGGACCTAAGCTACTCCATTTTGTTAACAGAAAAACTCCATTTTGTAAGGTTCCAGGAAAAGAGCCTTAAAAATCCAAGAGCCTTTGGAAATCCCCTGACCTCACCCCATCACCCTGGAGCCAATCGGACCCCAGACCAGAATCTCCTGACTTAACGTTCAGGAACTCGTGGTCTACCTAGGTAATGGGAACCAATCAGAACCCGTGGCCCGCCGGGGAAATGAAAACCAATCAGAAACCAAAACCTAACCCTTCCACAGAAGGTAACCAATTAGACGTCTCCCAACCCGGAAACTCCCGTTTTTCAAATTTCTCGCGCGCGAATACCCTATATAAGCAATGAAACCCAGAGCTCAGGGCTCCTCCCTATAGCCGCTGCGGCGGTATTGGTGGGAGCCCCAGCTTGAGCTTGGTAATAAAAACTCTCTTGCTCTTGCATCGGATATCGGCTCCCTGGTGGTCATTGGGAGATTTCGCGACTTGGGCATATCATAGAGATCATCTCAAAGCCCAGCTAACCACTGGCAAGTTCATATTCTTGGAAGTCACGAAGGACCATAGCCAAATTAGCTAGAATTGTATCCACCAGAAGCAAGACATTAAGAATGTCAGGGCGGCAACTGGCTGCTCTCTCTTCGATGGTTAAAAGTGCCTTCTGCTTTCATCGTTGATTAGGTTTGAATATTCTTTGCTTTAGTTCTTGTGTAGGTTCCATCTGTTTTACCATGAGAATTTTTGGAGCAAGTGAGCTTTCTCTAGGTTTTAATTTTTCATTTTTAGGAAAGAAATGGTTTATATGAAATATTCTGCAACTTTCCATCTGAAACTCCATTTGAAACTCCCTTCTACGAGTCTCTAATTTGAGAATTAGCAATTTTATTTGGATCTTAAGCTATGAGTTTAAGAAGAAAGCAGCTAACTACTTTGCATTATTTTTACATGAATGACTAATCCTAAAATAGCCTCTGGCAGTTGGGCCTTCTGAGTGCTTCAGGTTCCTTTTTGAACTTTGTTTAGAATATTTATAGGTAGACATTGCTAGATACTGTGCAGCAGAGGCTTTACAATGAGTCTACCTGGGAGGCTCCAAAGTTTGGTCCATTGACCTTGAGCGCACTGCCCGTTTTTTCATAGCCTCTCTTTCTTCTTTAAAATAGCAGTAACAACAGTATATCACAGCACTGAGGAGGAGGATCAATGAGACAAAGTATGTTTTGCATAATGTCTGGTACATGAATTGTTCATGTTTTTAATTCAAAACATCCTTACACGTTTTTACCTTTCTCTGCTAGACTGTAACTAGACAGAGAATATGACAGCTACTTGTTAATGTGTCATCCTAGACCCCCAACCTAGAGACCTGGGAGTCAGCTTTACACCCAATCTCTACCTCTTGATCTCACCTCCTGAGTGTTTCTTGAATTCTTCTTCCCATCCCTGACTACCAATACCTCACTGAAGAAGTCCCCATCTGTTGCCTGGATGATAATCACATCCTATATGTCTCCCTGCCTGCATAGCTGCCAAAGTGACTTTTCTATAATTACAAATATTGCCATAATTTCCTCTCCTGATTAAAACTTCATTGCCTAAAGGACAATGTACCTTAGTTTTTTAAGGATTTCAAAAAATATGGTGCCTGCTCACCTCTTTGCATACCAGCAAAAAAAAAATCACAAAGATCTTATGGAGAGCATCAGGCAAGGTTTAATCAGTCAGGCAGAAGGAAAATCAGAACAGTATATTGTTCTGTAACAAACATTAACAGTATTTCTCCTTTCTCAAATAGGCAGGACTACCGCTCTATAAATTTAGTAATAAAACAGCTAAAGAAAACACAGCAGGACAGGCTCACACCTGGGTACTTTTCTATTCTGACAAGAAAGAGGAAAATGTCTATCTACCACAAAATTAATAAACTTTTAGAAGGCAAAGAATTCAGTGCTGATGACTCTATGAGGTTTAAGCTTAATTTTAGGAAAAGAAATCATAATTCATCTGTGTCCAGCCTACACCTCAGACAGGCTGTAGCTGTAACCACTAAATCACTAGTAATATGGTGCTTCACTTGACCTTACTTCCCCAGACATCACTGCCACTACTGACCAGCGGCATCCAATATGCTGAGAGAATAATGTCACAAACAATCCTCAGCAACTCTGCCTTCTGGTAGTGCTGCTCCTGCCAATGACATCACAGCCTGTCAGCTCAATATGCTACTGGCATATGGACTCACTTTAAGTGGTGATAATAAATAGCATCGGGCCATCCAGTTGCACTCCATTCTGAGATCACATTATAAAGCAGCATGAAGTCCTGGGCAAGGCAGGAGGTCTGATGCTATTTTACTGTCTCCTTAGCATCACCATGTACTTGAAAAGGAAAAGAAATCATGAGAAAAATGTGAACATAATCCTCTAACAACTATTTTAGAAATGTAGGTTACAAACTTCTTTCTTACATGTTTTACAGGAGTTAGAGAAAGCCATTATGAGTCCAGTTTTAAAGATGAATAAATTTAAGTTCACTTGAGTTTTCCAAGGTCACTCAATAAGATGTAGCCATCCTGCATTTTGTCTTCATAGTTTCTGTATTTTTGGATGAGCAGGAGCAGATAAAACTGTACTTAATAAGAATTTTGTCTAAGTCAAAAAAAAAAAAAAAACAAAACTGTACTTAGTAGTGTCTGCCTTTCACGCAAGCATATTCAAGATATGGGAGGAGGGCCCCTCTTGAGAAGCTTGGGCCTGGACTATTGTTCTCTGTAATAGTGTGGATGGCCAGCTGCTGGCTTTGATTCAGCAGCCAGTTGTAAAAAGTGAACAACACTTGCATAGAAGCAAAGTAGAAAGCAGCCTTCCTTGGGGACAGTTTGAACTCAATAAATAGCTCCATTAGTAAGGCAGCAGATATGCACAGGGATAAAGAATAGAACTCACAAAGACACATTTTTTTTTTGCCTTTACTAACTGGATCTAACTTCTTTCAGTGGTTACTGGTTAACAGAACTGGACAGATGGTCCTTAAAATTGAAGGGACACTAAAGGTTCATTTCACTCATCTGCCTGTCATTCAGAGAACCACCCTTAACACAACTTCAGATTTTTAACGTTTAAGTTTCTTTAAAATTTTTCCTAATTATGAAAGCCACATAAGCTCACTGAAAAGATTTTGAACTATACAGAAAATTATCAAGAAAAAAATTAAAGTCACCTAAAATTCAATACTCTAGGTATGACCATTGCTGTTTTTGTTTCCATTCAATTTTTCATGTGTATGTTTTTATTTTTGTTCTCAAAATTAACTTTATTAATCCTGTTTTTTCTCTTAACATTATATGAGAGAAGCCTGATTATGTGATGAGATACTTCCTGTTAAATACTGTTGAAAAATATTAAATTTAAATGGCTGATGAAATTATTTGCAGGGCAGCAAAGAAGACACTAGACATAGAGAATAGACTTATGGACATGGGTTAGAGGGGGAGGAAGGAGAGGGTGAGATGTATGAAGAGAGTAACATGGAAACTTACATTACCATATGTAAAATAGATAGCCAGTGGGAATTTGCTATATAACTCAGAATGCAAACTGGGGCTCTGTAACAAAGTAGAGGGGTGGGGTGGAAAGGGAGGTGGTAAGGAGGTTCGAGAGAGAGGGGACATATGTATACCTATGGCTGACTCATGTTGATTTTTGGCAGAAACCAACACAATTCTGTAAAGAAATTATCCTTCCATAAAAAATAAATTAATTAAAAACATTTTGCATTTTCTCTCATACGAATATAACATAATATGTTTACCCTTGTTTCTGTGGTTCAACAGTAAAGTTCACTTTGCTATTGACAAAGCTGCAATGATTATCCATTTACAGAAATGATTGTTCAAATCTGTTCAAATGACTACTTCCTTAAATTCTTACAGGGGGAATTACTAGCTGAGGAAATATTAAGAGCTTATGACTTCTGGGGCTTCCCAGGTGGTGCTAGTGGTAAAGAACCTACCTGCCAAAGCAGGAGACATAAGAGATATGGGTTTGATCCCTGGGTTGGGAAGATCCCCTGGAGGAGGAGGAGAAGGCAACCCACTCCAATATTCTTGCCTGGAGAATCCCCATGGACAGAGGAGCCTGGCAAGCTACATCCACAGGGTCACAGAGAGTTAGATATGACCAAAGTGACTGAGCGCACACACGCGCGCACACACACACACACACAGATTTTTTAATACAACTATGACTCTTGTTTTCAGAAAAGCACCAGCAATATATAAGAGGGACTCTTAACCTTCATCACCTTTAAATAATATGTTTTATATTCATGTTTGAATTTGCTAATCCAAAAGCTTGTAGGACTTCCCTGGTGGCACAGTGGATAAGAAACCTCATGCCAGTGCAGGCAACATGGGTTTGATCCCTAGTCTGGGAAGATTCCACATGTCATGGAGCAGCTAAGCCTGTGGGCCATAACCATGGAGCCTGTGTGTTGCAAATACCGAAGCCCAGAAACCCAGAGCCTGTGCTCCAAAACAAGAAAAGCCACCAGTGAGAAGTCTGCACATCTCAACAAAGAGGAACCCTGCTCACCACGATTAGAGAAAGCCTCGGCAAAACAGTGAGGACCCAAACGGTCAAAATAATAATAAAAATAAACAAAAATTTGCAAGTATTCCTGAATTGTCTTTTATTTTTAAAGATATTCAGACAATGGGATTTTACATCCTCCCTTGACAAAATCCCACATGAATGACTGAATAGACTGAATATAACCAAGTTTAAAATGCTACAAACACTTCTTGTTGTCACTTGATGCAGAATAAAGTTAGGAACAGAGATAAAGTGAAATGGAACATGGAGGTAATGTAATCATATCTCAAATAAAAGATTTCTTGGTGTCTTAAATACACACAACAAATATATATTTATCTTTACTTGTCAAAAAGGTATTTCAAATTTGTCTACCTGGGTATTTTAACTCTTGTATCTCCTTCTATGGACATGAATTTGAGCAAAACTCTGGGAGATAGTGGAGGACAGAGGAACCTTGTATGCTGCAGTTCATGAGATTGCAGAGCTGGACACGACTTAGCCACTGAACAACAACAATCTCCTTTTATATTACAAATTCTCTTAGCTTCATTTTACATGGAAATGCAATGAAGTCATTGACTATTCACAGTTGCAAAAATTCACTGATAAATTAAGCATGAGAAGTGGCACAAACTCCTCACTTTCCAAGATAAAACTCGACACTGACCCTGCAGCAGATTTACAATAAGATAAGTAAGTAAGTAAAGTCGCTCAGTCGTGTCCAACTCTTTGCGACCCCATGGACTGTAGCCTATCAGGCTCCTCCGTCCATGGGATTTTCCAGGCAAGAGTGCTGGAGTGGATTGCCATTTTCTTCTCTAGGGGATCTTCCCAACCCAGGAATTGAACCCGGGCAACTAATTATCTAATATTTCTCAACCCACAGATGGATAGAAACATCACTTTGTTTTTTTTTCTCCTACCTTTCCTCCCTTCTACAATGGTAAGTAGGTATGGAAAAAACAAACCAAACCAACAAAACAGTTTTCAGTCTCGGAAAATCAGATGTGAATTGTAGATTTCTTACAAAAAAAAGTACTGAACTATTTTCTACAAAAATGAAACATGATCAGTACTCAAATATAATCGATTGTACATTTCAATGCTTAGAACATGAAATTCTACAGTGAATTAAAAAGTCATTTCTTACTATCATCTCCTTCAGAAAGTTTGCCCGATCAAGTGGATCAATCTACAGTTTACAAAGCTCAGGTAATAGCCCGATAATTGGGTTTTAGAAATACTGATACTGGAAGAAAGTTATTAATTCCTAAGATTATAATGCCTACAAGCAACGTTTTTTCAAATATAGTAAGTAATATTAGCACCAACTAAGAACAACAGAATTTCTTGGAATATCTGTTTCAGTGCAGATACCTGAGCCTTTTCTAAGCTACTAGATCAGAATCTCAGTAAGGTTGGAATAATTTTTTTTAACAACTTCCTCACATATTCTTTTGCACACTAAAGACTGAGAAAGGCAGATGGTTTTTGTACATAAAGCAAAATAGCTCTTGTTGCCAAATATCAACCTAAGGATATTTAACCAGATCACCCCATCGA
Source organism: Oryx dammah (assembly GCF_014754425.2). Lineage (NCBI taxonomy): Eukaryota > Metazoa > Chordata > Mammalia > Artiodactyla > Bovidae > Oryx > Oryx dammah. The sequence goes on from NW_024070187.1 coordinate 12,294,890, forward strand.
AAACTACTGCACATTTAAATTTGAGTGACTTTGAAGAGGTTTTCCTCTTTAGTTCCCGTCCTAATATCCTAAATGAGGATCTTTCAACTGTAGACCTTGATAATATTTCCTTTTCAAATGGATGTCCTCAAAACTCACCTCTGAAACCCATGATAATCCAATATACTGCGCCACTGCCATTCTACTGCACATGGGTTTGGTGGCATGTGGCAGATGGGAAAGAAGAGAGGCCTGTGAAACTTTATCCCCAGAAACCTGAATGCCAGAACAGACCTGATGTACACAGGGAGAGGGCCTAGCATGGGAGCTTAAGCATCGGGCACAACTGAGCGACTAACACTTACTTACTTAAGTACATTTTTTATTACCATGTTTCATTGAAGTATAATTTACAGTGCTGTCTAAAGTGCATTTTTGTATCTATGCCTATCATGATATCTATTATATCATGAGACACTTTCAACCTTGTGGTAAGAGTAACTCTTAGAGCATGAGAAAAAAGGTTGCTGAAATATCCCATCATTTCATACATGTACTTGAGCCCTTGCTAGCCCAAAATAATTAATACAAATCCATGGTACTTTTCACAACAACAATCAACTGTGTACTTCTTTTATCATAATCGTTCTCAGTGTTCTCAGAACTGGGCCCATTCTTTCCCATCCTTGCCTTTCACCCTCTTCCTGGATGCCCAACTCTGCCAATCAAAATTTCACACATGTCAAGGCCATTGAAACATTACCTCCTTCATGAAATTTTTCCTGATGGCCTCAAGAGAATGTAATTCACCCCTCTTCTAAATCCTCATACTTTTCAAACAGACAGACCATTAAAACCCCGGTCCTTTAAACATCTATTGGAACTTGGCCATGTACCTGTCACTTCCTTTAGACTAGCTGTCCTTCCTCAAACCAGTGGCACATTACGTATATGAGGAGACATATGAAAAATACTGAGGCCACAAGCCTCGCCTAAGGCTTCTTAAATCAAAGTATCTGGGGAGTGAGAACCAGGCATCAGATTCTAACATGTGGCCACAGTTGAGAATCACTATCTTAGATGGTAAGCTCTCCAAAGGGTCGCACTAGGTCTTAGGCATAAATATTCATAACAATACACTCCATTCAACTCAATAAATATTTACTGAGGCCCTTAAACACAGTAGGCATTTAATAAATACACATCAAATTGAACATGTAAATTTTCCATACTTGAACCCTGAGAAGAAAAGGAAAGCATATCAATCAAAACAGTTTTATTCTTCACAACACATTCTTTAGTGATAGACTGTCAATAATAGAACAAATCCTTCTGTAAAAAAAGACAAAAAAGGTGAAATTGCTGATATATTCTTCCACTCAAATGTTCACTCTGTAAAGTAAGATTTTCCATAAGACTGGGTCCAATTTACTTTTCTTTTTTCAGACAAGCACTTTTCTCCTCTCTTCAAGTTGAATAGATATTAGAAATCATTAATGGAATTTTCAGCAGCAACCATACTGGAAATAATCAGCTGACATCCAAGGTAGGGCGCACTTTTTGCCACTGTCAAACAAAATTAATCACAAGCTTCCAGCACGCTGAGTAGAAGCGGCTTGGGTGCCATCAGATGAGGTGTTTCTATGGCCTGGCAGCCGTGGGTGACCAGCAGGAGAGCCAAGCTGTTTTCAGAAAACACTGCAATGGGTTTCTGTATCTTGCTTTCTTTTCTTTCTTCTTTTAAATTCCTAAAAGGACTCTCCTGGCAATGCATCCAGGAGATTTTCTTATATAGAAACAAGGAAGTAGGGTGTTTGAAAAGCCAGCTGGAGGAAAGAATGCTATTCTCTTTGCTTTCTTCCACCTCTGCCTTACAGTCTTCTACAAAGCACCAGGGGGATTATTTAAACAATTCAGGCTGAGTCCTAGTTTCACCAGAATTACACAAATGACCCAGGTATATTGGGTTGCCCTGACAATATTATCCAGATATATCTGTTCTGGTATTCTTCAATATTATTTAGTAGAGATCTAAATGGTATATGTTCAATTAATAATGAGTTAATTTACTCATTATACTAAAAAGAAATTAACTGAGCAACATTTATGTGCCAAGTTGTGCAAAACTGCAAGAATTAACAGATGCAGTGGAAAAAATAGGCAGGTCTGTGAACAATACTATTCAACTGTCATAAATTCTATAATAGGGTCTGAATAGAGACACTAGTATTTTTAATTAAGCACCCAGAAATAATCTAAACGTAAGCTTTAGGAGCTGGAAGGGAAGGATAGCAAAAAAAAAAGAAAATAGAAATTACAATCTAAGCCATCATGGTATCTCTGATTTCGGTGGAGTTGAATAAGGTATTGTTTTGGCCACCTGATGCAAACAGCTGACTCATTACAAAAGGCCCTTATGTTGGGAAAGACTGCAGACAGACAGAAAAGGGGGCAACAGAGGATGAGATAGTTGGATGGCATCACCGATTCAGGAGATATGAACTTGGACAAACTCTGGGAAATGGTGAAGGACAGGGAAGACGGGCATGCTGAGTCGGACACGATTTGGCGACTAAACAACAACACTGCCTAAACAATTACAACTTCCCTATACAACTAGTACGTCCAGTCCCACTGCCAATACCTCTAAAAAAGATTCTTCTAAATTTCAGACTATCTCATACTTACTTTACTTGGATGTCACCAAGACCAGTCTAGCAAGAAGACTGACATCTGAATACCTGGATATACTGCCACTTGAACTTGAGCATTCAAAACACAGTTTTCCCCCTAAAAATACAATTGTCTATGTTGTGTGAGTTTGCTTCTTAGATGACTCCATACAAATCTACCTCTCATCTCTCCCTGCTGGAGATGCCCTGGAAAGAGGATCTGCTTCAGTTCAATTCAGTTTAGTTGTTCAGTCGTGTCCAATTATTTGTGACCCCGTGGACTGCAGCACACCAGGCTTCCCTGTCCATCACCAACTCCCAGAGCTGGCTCAAACTCATGTCCATTGAGTCGGTGATGCCATCCAGCCATCTCATCCTCTGTCATCACCTTCTCCTCCTGCCTTCAGTCTTTCCCAGCATCAGGATCTTTTCCAATGAGCCAATTTTTACCATCAGGTAGCTGGCAATGGCACCCCACTCCAGTACTCTTGCCTGGAAAATCCCATGGACGGAGGAGCCTGGTGGGCTACAGCCCATGGGGTCGTGAAGAGTCGGACACAACTGAGCGACTTCACTTTCGCTTTTCACTTTCATGCACTGGAGAAGGAAATGACAACCCACTCCAGTATTCTTGCCTGGAGAATCCCAGGGACGGGGGAGCCTGGTGGGCTGCTGTCTATGGGGTCGCACAGAGCTGGACACGACTGACGCAACTTAGCAGCAGCTAAAGTATTAGAGTTTCAGCTTCAGCATCAGTCTTTCCAATGAATGTTCAGGACTGATTTCCTTTACGATGGACTGGTTGGATCTCCTTGCAGTCTAAGGGACTCCCAAGAGTCTTCTCCAACACCACAGTTCAAAAGCATTAATTCTCTGGAGCTCAGCTTTCTTTATAGTCCAACTCTCATATCCATACCTGACTACTGGAAAAATCACAGCTTTGACTAGACAGACCTTTATTGGCAAAGTAATGTCTCTACTTTTTAATATGTTGTCTAGGTTGATCATAATTTTTCTTCCAAGGAGCAAGCATCTTTTAATTTCATGGCTGCAGTCACCATCTGCAGTGATTTTGGAGCCTGAAAAAATAGTCTGTCACTTTTTCCATTGTTTCCCGATCTATATGCCATAAAGTGATGGGACCAGATGCTATGATCTTCAATTTTTGAATGCTGAATTTTAAGACAGCCTTTTCACTCTCCTCTTTCATTTTCATCAAGAGGCTCTTCAGTTCCTCTTCACTTTCTGCCATAAGGGCGGTATCATCTGAAGTTACTGACATTTCTCCCAGCAATCTTGATTCCAGCTTGTGCTTCAACCAGTCCAGCATTTCGCATGATGTACTCTGCATATAAAAACAGGGTGACAATATACAGCCTTGATGTACTCCTTTCCTAATTTGGAACCAGTCTGTTGTTCCATGTCCAGTTCTAACTGTTGCTTCTTGACCTGAATACAGATTTCTGAGGAGGCACGTAAGGTGGTCTGGTATTCCCATCTCTTTAAGAATTTTCCACAGTCTGTTGTGATCCACACAGTCAAAGGCTTTGATGTAATCAATAAAGCAGAAGTAGATATTTTCCTGGAATTCTCTTGCTTTTTTGGTGATCAATGGATGTTGGCAATTTGATCTCCAGTTCTTCTGCCTTTTCTAAATCCACCTTGAACATCTGGAAGTTCATGGTTCATGTAATTTTGAAGCCTGGCTTGGAGAATTTTGAGCATTACTTCACTAGTGTGTGAGATGAGTGCAACTGTGTGATAGTTTGAGCATTCTTTGGCATTGCCTTTCTTTGGGATTAGAATGAAAACTGACCTTTTCCAGTCCTGTGGCCAATGCTGAGTCTTCCAAATTTGCTGATATATTGAGTGCAGCACTTTCACAATATCATCTTTTAGGATTTGAAATAGCTCAACTGTAATTCTATCACCTCTACTAGCTTTGTTCATAGTGATGCTTCCTAAGGCCCACTTGACTTCACATTCCAGGATGTCTGGCTCTAGGTGAGTGATCACACCATCTGTGTCATGAAGATGTTTTTTGTACAGTTTTTCTGTGTATTGTTGCCACCTGTTAATATCTTCTGCTTCTGTTAGGTGCATACCATTTCTGTCCTTTATTGTGCCCATCTGTGCATGAAATATTCCCTTGGTATCTCTAATTTTCCAGTCTTTCCCATTCTATTGTTTTCCTCTATTTCTTTGCACTGATCTCTGAGGAAGGCGTTCTTATCTTTCCTTGCTGTTCTTTTAACTCTGCATTCAAATGGGTATATCTTTCCTTCTCTGCTTTTAGCTCCTCCTCTTTTCTCAGCTATTTGTAAGGCCTCCTCAGACAACCATTTTGCATCACCTTTTCTTGGGGATGGTCTTGATCACTGCCTCCTGTACAATGTCACAAACCTCCATCCACAGTTCTTCAGGCACTCTATCAGATCTAATCCCTTGAATCTATTTCTCACTTCCACTGTATAATTGTAAGGGATTTGATTTAGGTCTTACCTGAGTGGTCTAGTGGTTTTACCTACTTTCTTCAATTTAAGTCTGAATTTGGCAATAAGGAGTTCATGATCTGAGCCACAGTCAGCTCCTGATCTTGTTTTTGCTGACTGTATAGAGCTTCTCCAACTTTGGCTGCAAAGAATATAATCAATCTGATTTCGGTGTTGACCATCTGGTGATGTCCATGTGTAGAGTCTTCTCTTGTGTTGTTGGAAGAGGGTGTTTGCTATGACCAGTGCATTCTCTTGACAAAACTCTGTTAGCCTTTCCCCTGCTTCATTTTGTACTCCAAGACCAAATTTGTCTGTTACTCCAGGTATCTCTTGACTTCTTACTTTTGCATTCTAGTCCCCTACGATGAAAAGGACATCTTTTTTGGGTGTCAGTTCTAAAAGGTCTTATAGGTCTTGAAGACCTATAGAACCATTCAACTTCAGCTTCTTCAGCATTACTGGTTGTGGCATAGACTTGGATCACTGTGATAATGAATGGTTTGCCTTGGAAATGAAGAGATCATTCTGTCATTTTTAGATTGCACCTAAGTACTGCATTTTGGACTCTTTTGTTGACTATGAGGGCTACTCTATTTCTTCTAAGGGATTCTTGCCCACAGTTGTAGATACAATTATCATCTGAATTAAATTTGCCCATTTTGGTCCATTTTAGTTCACTGATTCCTAAAATGTCAACGTTCACTCTTACCGTCTCCTGTCTGACCGCTTCTAATTTACTGTGATTGATGGACCAGGTTACTATGCAACATTGCTCTTCACAGCATCGGACTTTACCTCATCACCAGTCAAATCCACACCTGGGCATTGTTTCCACTTTGGCTCCATCTCTCCATTCTTTCTGGAGTTATTTCTCCACTCTTCTCCTGCCGACCTGAGGAGTTCATCTTTCAGTATCATATCTTTTTGCCTTTTCATACTGTTCATGTGCTTCTCAAGGCAAAAATACTGAAGTAGTTTGCCATTCCCTTCTCCAGTGGAACACGTTTTGTCAGAACTCTCCACCATGACCCGCCTATCTTGGGTAACCCTACATGGCATGTTCATAGAGGATCTGGTATGAGCATATAAGTGTTGTTACAGAAGCTGTGTTTTATTGGCCTTCTTTCCCATACCAAGTAGCCCTTGGGTTATCATGAAGCCAAAGGCCACTCCTACTTACATCAACAGGACAATGGTAGAAGTGTTGGTAAGAGTAGAGAGGTTAGTTTGTAAATGCCTCGTCAAGGTACTTGTCTTTCTGGCTGATCTCTGGCTGTATGGAGCAGATTTTATTAAAAGGAGAGAAAGGCAAGGGTGTTCCACAGTCTAAGCCTAGACCAGATTATAAAGCTATTATGGCAACAAAAGGGCTTTCCTGATGGCTCATCAGTAAAGAATTCACTTGCAATGCAGGAGACACAGGTTCAATCCCTGAGTCAAGATGATGCCCTAGAGGAAGAAATGGCAACCCACTCCAGTATTCTTGCCTAGGAAATCCCATGGACAGACGAGCCTGGCAGGCTACAGTCCACAGGGTCGCACAAGAGTCAGACACAACTTAGCAACTAAACAGCAATAGCAATAAAAAGGAAGCAATGAATTCTACTGGGGTATGGGTAGTGAGTAGGGAAGAGTCAGCATGTTAGTCAATCAGGGAATGAGGAAGCTTGGTTAAGGAGAAGGTGGATTTAAGTCTGGGAAGAGTTTTGGTTTTTTTTTGCCAACCAAGGTAAGTAGTCCAGGTAAGGTACAGGTATGAAACACGTAGAGATGTTCACAAAGTGGTACCTGATCCCTCAGTTTGAGTAGAGGATGGTATTGTACATTTCTATACCACTGTTCAAAAATATGTAGCATGGCCTTCATTGAAATGAACCGTAAACGCTGTTTATTATCTAGCCTTCCATCCTATCTTCTGACTGACATTGGAAACCATGCTGTTATATCTGCCATTCCTTGTCGCTAATCCGAGTGAAAAGACATCAGGCCTAAGCTTCTGTCACCTCCTATTTCATTTAGGCTTGTTTTTAAATAAATGTGAGGTAATTAGGACAAGAACAGTATATATTAGAAGCAGTCATTATTTTAGAACTATGCGATGATTGTCATCTCAATTTAAAATGAACTTAATTTTATTCTTACGGCTTTCTCCTGTCTGTTGCTTCTTTCTAAATAAATCTAACTAGACATTCTTGCTCAAAACTTCTCTGGGGTGTGATAGTGTCCTTTATCTCCCACCATTACAGTCATTAAAACTGGATACTATGATCAATACTAAGGGTTTACTAAGCAAGTAAATAAAAGCATTTCAAATGCCCCAAGGGCTTATTGTCTTATACAGAAAAGACCAAGGCAGAATGGGATGTTAATGACACATGCCATAAATTAATTTAATTAGCATTTAAGTGTTTTCAAAAGATTCAGTGCCTTCAATGGCAACAGCAAGTAAAGTCAGGAAAGTCACATAGGGGAATGAGGCCACTGGATCGCCTTTCAAGGAAATGTACAATCTCACTGAGCAGGAATGGTTGCTGCCCAAGAAAGTAAGCACTGGTTGACTCCACAAGTGTAGGGACAGACTCACAGGGCGAACATTCCATCTTTCAGACAAATGCAGTGATTTTTCAAATACACCTTGAATTTCCAGGAAATTCAAGTAAGTGCATTTTTGTTGGAATTCAAACTGAGTCACTAAATTCAGTTGAAATCAAAAGAAAAAATTCAAACAAGAGGCAATGCCATTTGTACTGATTATTTCCAGAGCAAAAGATGCCAAGAAATTATGTGTGTGGAGAATCACCATTACACTTCAAATTAAGACCCACAGTTTCATGAACTTTAATGATAAAGTGACAATGTTGGTATTTTAGGAATAGAACTCAGTAGAGGACAAAGGAAAGCTGATCAGCATTGTCTAGAAGAGAAAATATTCCACAACCAGAGAAATGAATACTAGAGGCTACATTTTTAATTTGGAGAGTATAACACATAGTCTCTCTGAGCAGAAATGGATGGAAAAGAGAATTTAGGGACCAGTTCTCCACGGTGTTCTCCCAGGATGAGGAACAAAATAGACAAGTGGCATAAAGACTGACACATGGGCTGAACCTCCGGTTGACTGGCCATCCAACTGGTCTTGGGATAAGATGGGTTAGATTATTCTGGTCAAGTGTCAACATGGAGGTAGATAATTCATTTAAAGCATGATATAAAGCTCTAAAGCCCCCTTGCAGAGAAAACAAGATGAAAAGGAGGAAGAGATTAAGAGAGTCAAGCAGAAGACAGAACTTTGGCAGCAGCACTACTGTAGAAGAGTCATACATCCTTGAGGAAGGCCAGAGAAGGAAAAATGAATAGGGACTGTGGTCAAGGTAAAAGTGATGAGCTATAGAGACACCTTGGCTATTTGGCATAAGAAGAGCAGTGAGTCACATGTGAGCCCCAAGGTTAAAGAGAAACAATACCCTTTAATGGAAAAGTTCAGCATAAATGATGATGCAATAAAGAGATGAGCAGCTCTTTCCTTGTCCTATTTAATTTCACTCAGTAGCAAAATACTCAGTTTAAGATAACACATAGAGTAGTTGTGCCAAAGGCCAAATGAATTATTTGACTTTTAAAAGACTGATTGTGGGACTTTCCTGGTGGTCCAGTGGTTAAGACTCTGTGCTTCCACTGCCTGGGGTGAGGGCTGGATTACTGGCCCAGGAACTAAGATCCTACAGGTGGCACAGGGCAGCAAAAAACTGGGGAGGGGCGGGGGGGAAGGCTGACTGCAGTCAGGAGTCTCATGAACGTTCATGGATCTTCTTGGATTGCATGATCCCTCCTTTTACTAAGTACCCTTTCTTGTCGCCCCACTCCCCCACCCCGCCCCGGCCCCAGCTTCTGCTAATCGTCCACTGCATCTTGTGCTGGAGACCTGGACGCTGGCCTGCTCTAATCTGGCTCATTTGATGGCTTGTGCCAATAGATACTACAATTCTGCTCTCCAGGTGGCAAGGTTGTTTTACAACAAATTGCTGGCTAATTAGGGCATAAATGTTCTTTTCTTCCCTTCTCCCTGACCTTGCTGATTACCAGCCCAGAGACAAAGCTCCCTCCTTGATCTGCAATGTCCCCTGCAATCTGTCCACATCACCTATGCCTTCCAGGACTTTGGTCTTCATTTCTAACTTTCCTCCTCTGTTGAGCCTGACAGCCCTTACCTGATTTTATATCTTTTTAGTGTTTCCCTAAATCTAGACTGCTACTTTATTATTTATTTATTATACAATTGCCTACATTTTGGGACTCTCAGCCATGTTATCATTCTCTTGGTAACAAGTATACAGTCATATGAGTCATTTTGGATCATTCTCATGATTCTCTACGTGTGCTTAGTCGCTCAGTTGTGTCTGACTCTTTGTGAACCCACGTACTGTACCCTGCCAGGCTCCTCTGTCCATGGGGAATCTCCACGTAAGAACACTGGAGTGGGTTGCCATGCCCTCCTCCAGGGGATCTCCCCAACCCAGGGATCAACCCAGGTCTGCCCCATTGCAGGCAGAGTCTTTACCATCTGAGCTACCAGGGAAGTCCAAGAACACTGAAGTAGGTAGCTTATCCCTTCTTATCGCAGGAATAGAACCAGGGTCTCCTGTACTGTAGGATTCTTTACCAGCTGAGCTACCCAGGAAGCCCACTGATCCTCATCTGATATCAAACTCTAATCTGAAATCTGGAAAATACATGCAGGTGCTCCTGTAGGCACTTTTCTATTCCATTACTAAAATGGTGTAATTTTATTTGCTTTTCATCATATATCATCAAGTTACAATTTTCCAAAACATTTAGGGGATGCCTGTTTGTATAACATTCACAATACACCAACTGGGTAGCAAACAAGGGTAACACAAGTTTAAAGGACTTCCAGAGAGCTCTATTTTGCAGATTATTTTAAAATAACAAGGTAAATATGCTTATAATAGTTTCTGTCATCACTTATATGCAAAACATCCAGTATATACATAACTAGTTGCCTCAATTTTGTATATCTTTACAATTCTTTCATTGTATAGGAGAAATTCACTCACAAAGGCAGGAATAGCTTAAAGATTTTTATCTGGTATTCACAGGCAATTATTAGCAGACATATTTTTCTGCAAAGATGTAGCTATCAAGTTCAGGTCTTTCCACACTCAGGAGAAAACTAAAGAAAAAATAAAATATCATAGAGATTATTTGAATTTCTTTGGGAATAGTTGCCCAAATGAACTTTTTTTAAACTTTTTATATGAAGTATGTGTTACTTTCAGGTGTACAACAAAGTGATTCAGCTATACATATACTATTCTTTCAAAACTTATTTTCCCATTTAGCTTGTTACATAATATTGAGCAGTGATTGCTATGCTATACGGGTGGCTCAGATGGTAAAGATCTGCCTGCACTGTGGGAGACCTGGATTCATCCCTGGATCATGAAGATGCCCTGGAGAAGAACATGGCAACCCACTCCAGCATTCTTGCCTGGAGAATCCCATGGACAGAGGAGACTGGTAGGCTATAGTCCACAGGGTCACAAAAAGTCGGACATGGCTGAGCGACTAAGCACAGCTACGCTATACGGTAGGTCCTTGTTGGTTATCCATTTTTTAAATTTACTTATTTTTAATTGGAGGATAACTGCTTTGCAATGTTATGTTGGTTTCCGCCATACATTAACATCAATCAGCTATAAGTATATATACATTCCCTCCCTCTTGAACCTCCCCAAATGATCTTTAGTGATCTCTTTAGTTTGGGAATAACTACCTTAACAATCTACTTAATGCTCCAATGATACAGCATGCTGAGAAAATCAACTGGCATCACTCAGTGGCCCCAAAGACACAATGACTGTGTGATCAATGGACAAAAGAATGAGCCTGGTCCACCTAACCAAGGAGAAACAAGTGATCAGTTAGCATTTTCACTATAAGCCATGCAGCCTGGGTGGAAAACCAGGTAAGCTTAGGCCCGTGGTTTGGCCTGGCATTATCATACCTGGAGAGCATGTGCTCTTTCCCAGCTCTCCTGGGAGCTCTCTATCTCCTCTTGTCTCTATCCTGAGAATCTCTTTCTTAGCCTTTCCTGTAACTACAAGTGTCCCTCCAAGATTCCATCCTCCATCTGCGAGTGATTTCATTACTTCTCATGATTTCAATCTCACCATGCTGATGGTTCTTAAAATTACACCTATCCAGATCTTTCCCCCAAGTATCACACTTCAAATGTTTTTTGGATTTTTCCCTCAGCATATCCTACAGGAACTACAAGCCCTACTGGTGAAAATTAGGACCCAACACCTTTCCCTCTGAATCTGCTCCTCTTGTGCTATTTACCATGTCAGTTGTTAGCAATACCAGCCACCAGATCACCAAAACTGGACAGCAAGGAGTAATTTTGACTCTTGCTCTTCCCTTAATCCACCTCTCCACTATCCACAATCAGACTCATAAGTTTATCTGTCCCTTCCTCTCCACACCTACCACTATGACATCTTAGTTTGTTCCCATATCACATTTCCCAAGCTTTATTGCTTCTTAAATAAATTCTCCCTATACCCTGAAGGAGGAAATGGCAACCCACTCCAGTCTTCTTCCCTGAGAAATCCCATGGAGAGGTTTACAGGCAGTACCCTGGCATGCTACAGTCCATGGGGTCTCAAAGAGTCAGACACATTTGAGCATGCACGCATGCACAATTTCCAATTCAGTCTCCAGAGTGACGGGAAAACTAAATCTGGTCACATCACCTCATTGCTTCAAGCCTTTTAAAGTCTCCCCTTTAGCTGCACAACATACAGTCCAAGGTCATCACCACGAGCGCAACAGCTTTCCTTTTGCCCATGTCTTCAGCCTCATTTATCACATGCCCTACTTACTTTCCACTTCATAATCTCGCAAAAGAGAACTTACGTGATGTTCATTATTGCCAAGTCTTCCTCCAAGCACTTTACATATACTAACTCACTAATTCACACAGAAACCCTAGTAAGCAAGTTCTATAATTATCTCCATTTTTACAGATGAGGAAAGTAAGACACAGAGAAGCTAAATTGCTCATCCAAACTTACATACCTCACACACAGCAGAGCACCTGTCCCATTCCAGACTCTGACCTCTGCCCCATTCTGTGCTGCTTCTCCAGGTGAGCTGGCCTACTTTCACTCCTCCATGACATGAGGCATGCTCTAACTTCTGTCGGAAATGCTTCTGCTGCACCTGTGCCCGGGTCACTCCCACCCATCCTCCAGAGCTCAGCTCAATCACCATCACTTGCACAAGCTTTGCCTGGCCTTTCTGTGCTCTTCTACTGGACTACGCACACTTGCAGCATATCAGTTATCATCTAAGAATCAGCTATTAAGTGAGGGAGACATATTCTTGGGCTTCAAGGAATTAGTATTCTTTATTTTGCACCATATAGTGTCCAGAGGCATTCAATAAATGCGTGTTGAGTGAAGGATTAATAGTACCTGGATAAATAAAGAGCACCCTGCAAGAGTAACCAAGAGCCTTTCCTAATAAGAGTAGTAGAGCAAGAAAAATGTCAACACTCACAGAATGAATCTATTAGCCCCTGCAGAAGGCTTGCAAGAACCATAAGGCACACATGTGTGTGTACGTGTGTGTGTGTGTTGCGAGGTGGGGGAGGACAACATGAATCAAAGTAGGAAGAGATTAAAAATTGAAGCTGTATGTCCTCAGTCCTTGCCCAATGGGGTAGAGATATAAACTCCCATTTTATTCCCTCTACTCAGATATAAAGTGATAGAAAGTCTTCTCATCCCCATTATTTTTTAAGTCTTATTTATAAACTTTGCATAATCCAAAATAAAATATTAAAGCTGCTTGATAGGCTCTTAGAAGTAACCTTTTGGCAAGCTCTGCTAGCACGTGTACTGCATCTTGGGTTTGTAGTCACAGTAAGTCAATACATGTTGTTTGTTGTTGTTTAGTTGCTAACTCATGTCCAACTTTTGCGACCCTAGAGACTGTAGCCCACCAGGCTCCTCTGTCCATGGGATTTCCCAGGCAAGAATACTGGAGTGAGTTGCCATTTCCTTCTCCAGGGGATCTTCCTGACCCAGGGATCGAATCTGCATCAGCTGCATTGGCAAGTGGGTTCCTTACCACTGAGTTACCAAGGAACCTCGATACATACTTCCAGATAAAATTTAAAGTTTACACTTAAACACTAGATGCTTAAAAGAACATCAGAGAATGGAATATTAAATAATACTGCACCAACATCTGATATTAACTGTTGACCGGGAATAATACAAGCATTTACATGTTATAAAAATCTATCTTGAATTCAGTGAGCCTGGCAAGGAACAGAGGCAGGATGTACTCCACTGGGGATATAGAGAAGGAGGGAAAATGTACGCTGAAGCTTGAAGGTGGAGTTGGGACAGAAAAAGATCTTGTGAACTGTGGGTTGTTATAATGTAAAGTATGTGCAACAGATCTTATAGTCTAATAATTTAGAATAAATGCAAGAGTAATTGATTTTTAAAAATTGAAGCTATTAATACACAGACTGTTAAGTAAAACTAAGTCCCTTTATAAGATGGATATATGTTAATTGTTCCACAAATCCATATACAGTTTCTTAATAATGTTTTGATTCCAGCTACCTTTTCAGTTTGTTTTTAAAGTTCTAAGTTTTAAAGACCTTAAGGTATTATAAAATATATACCTGAACCCAGTGGACACAAAAGCAGTGACTCCAGGAAAGTAGCCCCCCTGTCACATATCCCAAGACTGCCCTATATTGAGAGCACTAGTATAACAAGTTCTCATGAAGCATTTGAATACTAAATATCAAGAAATTAGCTTTGCCTAATAACCCTGCAGATGAAAACTTAGCACATCACTTGGCATTAGAAACATGGCTTGTCCTGTCAGCTGACCTAAGTCTCCTCTATAAGCATATAAGGGGCCTTTGTAAAGTTTTACCTTGCTCAAAATCAAAACTTTTTATTCTTCTCATTACTAGGCTCTGATTACTATTTAAGATGACCCCCAAGCAATAGAAAGATCACTGTTCTAGGAGTCAGGAGACGTGAAGTCTAGGCCCAGGTCTGCCATTAATAACTTACGAATTGTGGCCAACATATCTGATTTCTCTGCATCTTAGTTTCCTCATATAAAATAAGACATTTGGATTTAAAATTTTTAAGCTAATTTCAGCTCCATTTTAAGCTACTTGGAGCCCTAAAGTTTATACTCTCAAAGAAATTAGTAAGAATCACACAGTAAAGTCACTTGGATGCATACACATTAACACACATATTCATACACACAAGACAGTGAGAGACACTAAGCATTCATAAATATATTGGTTTTGCAATAATAAAAAATGTTACCTTTTATCCTGTGTATTATACACATAGGATAGGTACTATGGATATTTGAGAGGTATTACATTTGTTTAAATTTCAATTCTAAAATTGTTTATTTGTTAGAGCTTCTACAGATACACAGAAAATGAATGGCAATTTATGATTTAAACCATAAATAAAAGATTGCTTACTTCTCAAAGAATCATACAAGGTCATATTGTTCACAATAGTCTGGATATTCTAAAAAAAAAAATGGAGTAACAGGGGGCTTCTGGCACAGGAAAAACAAAAGGTGGCTCTGTGCCACAGTGGAGCGTAGAGTCCTCCTGGCTAATCCTGGCTAAATCCTGACTGGCACGCCTGCTGTAATGTATGTACTCACTGAACAATTGGCACTGCATATGGGAAACATGATTAAAGCAGGCACAAAATCCTATCATCATGATAAGCCCCGAGGAGTATTGTTGAGGGAGCTTAATCCACAAAGAGAGATGATGAGGTAAGTGGAAGGATCTTTTTTTTTTAACTGTTAGATTTGCAGTGAATTGCATTTATGTCATATCAAACTCTAAAGGGTTTCAAATTCATAAAGAATTGAGTCAAAATTTCTCAAAAAGTAAGTCATATACATCTTTAATACCTAAAAGCAATACAATTTAAACTGGAGCATGGTGCTAAAAGTTCCAAAAATGACTTTCAACAGAAGGAAAGTCATTTGCACATATCTACTGGGAAAAAAAAAATAAAAATTTTTGTGTGTCTTTTTAAAAAATCAATTTCAGTGTAATGTTTTAGGTCAACCCCAAAATAAAACATTGTATGAGTGAGTTTATTAGTGGTGAGTTTTCCATAAATAAAGTGCCATTTGACCCATCAAATGAAATACAGAAGCAGAAACGTATCTTTCCCTTTGCAACCTAAAGAAATTCTAATGAATTGAGTTGAAAATCATTATAATGTCTACTCAAAATAGACCAGAGATTTAGTTTTCAGCCTTACTTTTACATTTGCATTGATTTTGGTTTCATAATTTTAAAAAGTAGAAGTATTTTATTATGAGACAAAATATCATTTTCCATAATTCAACTATTTTTATATGTACATTAATTTTTAAGAATTTTTAAAATTAAAACACAAAAACTACTGTCAGCAAATGAAAATAATCTCTAATAAATATCATAGATGTAGATTACTATTTACCAGTTTAATTGATCTTCTATCTTCTCCCAACTGAGAAAGTGGCCACATAAAAGTCTTTTTATTGTAACAAAACGCAATCCTTTTTACAATGGAGAATGACATCTGCCCCATTATAGAAATACAAATTTTGACTAGACATATAGTGAAAGTTAACTCAACAGCTCCAATATATTTTCTGAGAGAAAATACTGAAATCCCTCTTTCTCTGAATTTATTTTAATAATGACTGTTCGAGATATTATCTTACCTGCAATGTTGGCTGCAGGTATGATTTTACTAAATGATAATCCAGTACTATAACCTAGAAAAGGTAGCAAATTTTATGGTCTCTTTTGATATTATTTGGCAATATCCGAATATTTGTTATACATATATATATATATATATAAATACATGCTCATATCTATTCCACTGAATATATTTTTACTAAATATCATATTCAATTTCAAAATTTTGATTCAAGTAGATAATACACTACAGAACTTGAATTTTGGTCACCTATAATACAGACCAATACAAAAATAAAGAAATACATAAATATATATAGAAAGCTGAGCACCAAAGAATTGATGCTTTTGAACTGAGTTGCTGAGGAACTCTTGAGAGTCCCTCGGACTGCAAGGAGATCCAACCAGTCCATCCTAAAGGAAATCAGTCCTGAATATTCATTGGAAGGACTGATGCTGAAACTGAAACTCCAACACTTTGGCCACCTGATGTGAAGAACTGACTCATTTGAAAAGACCCTGATGCTGGGAAAGATTGAAGATGGGAGGAGAAGGGGACGACAGAGGATGAGATGGTTGGATGGCATCACCGACTCAATGGTCATGAGTTTGACTAAGTGACTGAACTGAACTGAACTGATAATACAGACATATCATTTGTTACCTAAATTGGTATAACCGCCTCATTTCTCAAGGTCCTTTTCGGGTCAATAGACATAATTACTTTTCACTGTGGCACTAATCAAATTAGTTCTGTAGAAAGAAAAGGTAAAATATTAAATCTATTTTTAAATATCTCAGCTATACAGTCTTGAAATTACTGGTTAAGTAATAGATGAATAAGTACTAGACAACTGCCATTGAGCAGATGCAAGGAATCATTTTCATATTCCAGAACATTCAGTATACAGAAAAATGTAGTCAGCCATATCTGCTTAAGTATCAATCACCCCCACGATGTAATTATTTGTATCAAAAAGATTCTAGGAGTTCCATGTTGGGTCCCATATTCTCAGTTTATTGAACTCTGTTCACTTTTTCAGCTCAATTCAGTTCAGTTCAGTTCAGTTACTCAGTTGTGTCTGACTCTTTGCAACCCCATGAATCGCAGCACGCCAGGCCTCCTTGTCCATCACCAACTCCCGAAGTTCACTCAGACTCATGTCCATCGAGTCGGTGATGCCATCCAGCCATCTCATCCTCTATCGTCCCCTTCTCCTCCTGCCCCCAATCCCTCCCAGCATCAGAGTCTTTTCCAGTGAGTCAACTCTTCTAATGAGGTGGCCAAAGTACTGGAGCTTCAGCTTTAGCATCATTCCTTCCAAGGAACACCCAGGGCTGATCTCCTTTAGAATGGACTGGTTGGCTCTCCTTGCAGTCCAAGGGACTCTCAAGAGCCTTCTCCAACACCACAGTTCAAAAGCATCGATTCTTGGGCGCTCAGCTTTCTTCACAGTCCAACTCTCACATCCATACATGACCACTGGAAAAACCATAGCCTTGACTAGACAGACCTTTGTTGGCAAAGTAATGTCTCTGCTTTTCAATATGCTATCTACGTTGGTCATAACTTTTCTTCCAAGGAGCAAGTGTCTTTTAATTTCATGGCTGCAGTCAGCATCTGAAGTGATTTTGGAGGCCCCCAAAATAAAGTCTGACACTGTTTCCACTGTTTCCCATCTATTTCCCATGAAGTCATGGGACCAGATGCCATGATCTTAGCTTTTTAAATGTTGAGCTGTAAGCCAACTTTTTCACTCTCCTCTTTCACTTTCATCAAGAGGCTTTTTAGTTCCTCTTCACTTTCTGCCATAAAGGTTGTGTCATCTGCATCTCATATAGTATAAATAATCTTTACTCAAAATAAACTTCCTCTGGAGGTTAAAAAAAGGTACTATGAAAAGGTGATATGTATTCATAGAGGAATATACAAAGAGCTTGTAGCCAATAGAGAATATAACAAAATCTAAACTCATTGATCACCTTGAAATGAATGAGAAATCATTCCAAACAGTAAAAATTCTACAATGCACACTAATGTTACTTTCTTTATTTTAAAGTGTTAAGGTGAGCTGTACATGATATTTGAATCATAGGCCATCCCATGATAGTTTCCACATGATCTTGACTCCTGGGTTGGAACTTGAGACTGTTCACAGATCCGGACATACACAGATAAAAGTAGTCTAACCCACCGTAAGAGGAAGGAATACTTTTTGGACATTTGGAAATTCAATTTATTACTTCCAAATTAATAATCCGGTTGTACACAAGAATCTAAAATCTGTATATGGCAGAGTTCTAGCTTTTTGGAATGAAGATAATTCATTACAGAAACTTTTTAGAACAGCAATAATAAAGGTATTTCAAACATCCAGGCAAATGTGAGTTAGAATATGGTTATAACTTCTTTTTCAAATCAAAAGTTTCTAAGCCATCTCCAATAGTATCATAGCCGAAACTCAGAATAATAAAAATGTACATGTATGTGTGTATACAATTTTTTCCTAAACCCTTTGACATTGCTGTATAGGCAACCTATAAAGAGCTGATCTCCTAATATCCTTTTTGAAAAGAAAAATTAATTTCTTTGCAAAGGAAAAATAATTCTACTCTACTAATTGTCTTTACATGTAGATAAAGTATAAGTCAGATGTTACAATAAAAAAATAATCATCCCTTAATATTATAATCAGAAAGAAGCAATAAGGAAAGGACCTGCACTATCTCAGTGAACTCTGGCCAGGGATTCAGAAAATTGTTCCAAGAGTAGTTCTTTGTCTTACCAAGGTATTCTGTCAAAAGTAAAAGTACCCAAATCACATGGACTTGCTGCTGTTACCTAAGAACTATCTTCACAAATCAGGCATGGAAGCCACGTGGGATTAGGCCATTTGGAAGAGTGTGGAAATGGACCTCCTATCCTCTCAAAAGGTCCAGGTTACTCCACGCCCAAGAGACAAATGCCTGACTGGCCCCATGTTAGAGTGCAAACACTCCTACTGATTCTTTAACAACTGGAAAGAGGTCCCTGCTGTGTAATGAGATTATGGAACACATGATAGATTAGTGACCTTTCAAATTAGGACAAGCAACAGAAACTCACGAACAAATTCCTCCTTGTATTGGAGAGGCTGTGTTAATAGTGTCAGTCATTTGACTAAAATAGCTGAAGCACAGATGGAAATACCAATGGATAAAGCTTCATTCTTCAGTGTTCCAGGGCTAAGACTAAGAATTCACCTCTGGCTTGGATATTATGAAAGCTTTTGAGAATCTTAGTCAACAACTACATAAAAAACATTTTCCTATTTGGATTTATATTTTTATTTTGAACCATTTTTGAAAAAATTCAATCAAAATAGCTTTTTAGATTCATTGGCCAATCAGTGAAGGCATATTGGTAACAATGGGTTTAGCACATAAAGAAACCTTTATCTCTTTCATTCTTGGGTCCTGTCTTAATTATTTAAACTGTTCTATCAGCATATGAGGGGGTTTTGGAGATGGGCAAAATGGTAGGTTTGACCTGGGGTTACATCTGGGATAGCTACACAGATTCAATCTTGGAAGTTTTCAATCCATTTAGATCAATTTCCTCATCTTTAATATGAAGATTATATGGTCACCCACTCATTGAATAATTGTGAAGAGAAAATTAATCTATGCAAAACTCAGCACAATGGCTAGCACCTAATACTATAAGCTCTCAGTACTTTTAATTATTGCTTTTTATTTATTCTTGTAAAATGTTACAATGAGGTGAACTATTTTTCTTAATGAATATTTTTTCTATTATTAAATTGCTCAGTTTATTGGAAAAAGCATAATTAATTGACTTAGGCAAACATAAGTCATAGAGGATTTACTCCTCACGTGGATCCTCTACAAAAGAGAACATTTTTATTGAAGAGAAAGATAAGTAATTAGGGAGGAATACTGATACATAAATGTTTCAACAGAATATCCATTTCTTAAAGTGTATGTGTTGGATAACGGATTTGGATTTACACATATCTAGCAGTATTCTCCTTCTCTGCCTCCCTTCAATCAACTACTCTTTCAGGTTAAGAATGAAGTCCAAGGTTTGAGCTACAGCTAATTGGTCTATATGGAATATAGTGGCTAGACTAGCACCATGCCCTAAATAGCTGAGCAATTCAAACCAAAGCCCAGTCACTGTTAATTGTAAAACCCCAGGGTCATTATTGCTGTTGTTTAGTCGCCCAGTCATGTCTGACTCTTTGCAGCCCCATGGACTGCAGCACACCAAGCCTCCCTATCTCCCAGAGTTTGACCAAGTTCGTGTTCATTGCATCAGTGATGCTATTCATCCATCTCATCCTCCAATGCCCTCTTCTCCTTCTACCCTTAATCTTTCCCAGCACCAGGGACTTTTCCAATGAGTCATCTGTTCACATCAGATGATCAAAATACTGCAGCTTCAGCATCAGTCCTTCCAGTCAATATTCAGGGTTGGTCTCCATTAAGATTGACTGGTTTGATCTCTCTGCTGTCCAAGGGACTTTCAGGAGTCTTCTCCAGCACCACAGTTTGAAGGTATAAATTCTTTGGTGTTCTGCATTCTTTATGGTCCAGCTCTCAAAACCGACGTGACCACTGGGAAGCCCATAGCCTTGATGATACGGATCTTTGTCAGCAGAGTAATGTCTCTGCTTTTCAACACACTGTCTAGGTTTGTCATCACTTTACCGCCAAGCAGCAGTTGTCTTCTGATTTCAAGGCTGCAGTCACCATCTGCAGTGATTTGGGAACCCAAGAAGGGGAAATCTGTCTCTGCTCTCACCATTTCCCCTTCTATTTGCCATGCAGTAATGGGGTCAGATGCTACAATCTTCGTTTTTTTAATAGTTAGTCTTAAACTGGCTCTTTCACTCTCCTCCTTCACCCTTATCAGGAGGCTCTTCAGTTCCTCTTCACTTTCTGCCATTAGAGTGGGATTATCTGCATATCTGAGGTTGTTGATGTTTCTCCCGCCTATCTTTATTCCAGCCTGGCATTTCTCGTGATGTGCTCAGCATACAGATTAAATAAACAGGGTGACAGCAGACAGCCCTGTCATACTCCTTTCTCAATTTTGAGCCATTCAGTTGTTCTATACAGGGTTCTAACTGTTGCTTTTTGACCCGCATACAGGTTTCTCAGGAGACAGGTAAGATGGCCTGGTATTCCCATCTCTCTAAGAACTTTCCACAGTATGTCATAATCTACACAGTCAAAGGCTTAAGCTCAGTATATGGACTTATTCAGAGTCTTAGAACAGACTAATGTATTAGTCACAAACATTTTATTAATGTTACTCCAATTCAGTTTTCAAAATAGTTTAAATTTATAATAGTTTAAATGGGTAATTTACATTAAGACTTTTCCTAATCACTACTATAAACTACAGGCTACGAGGAAACTGTTGCCAATTTTGGAATTCTCAACGTACAGATACAAAACTCTCCGAAAAGAATTTTACATATGTACTTTATTTTATCCCCATCACTTGTTTCATTTTGTTCTGAATGTTGTCCTGGGAGAACCAAATCCCTTTGTTAGAACTAGAGGGTAAACTCTGTAATGTGGATTCTATTCTAATATCAGATTTACTTGTTCAAAATGAACAATTATAGTACCTTGAAACCCATACCAAAAGAAAAAATTTGCTGTGCAGATAAACTCTAGTTGCAAATGTATTGCATCCTGCTGAATCTACAAATTCTGATGCATGTCTTCTGATATAGGTGGAAGAGGCCATGGGACATTCCCTCCATCCTTCTCCTTACCTGTACTACACAGGATAAAGCATCATCAGGGCAGAGCAGCACCTTGACTTTCTATAGAGGATGGGAAGCTGACAATCATACTAAAAGTCATATTAGCCTTCTTCAGGAGATTCAGAAGAAACATCACAACCCTGAATATGACAAATCTGCCTCAACGCTGTCACAGGCAAACATCCCCAGTACATGCTGTGTGACCCAGCAATCAACAGGTGTGTGGCATACAGCCACATCAAAGTCCTGGGACAGAGGAATAATTCATACAAACACACTATGATGATAGCCCTCTCATCTTCATGCTGAGGCAGAACAGAACTGATTCCTATAGGCTATTTACAAAGTCTATTCTTTGGCCATTAAATACATGCCTTGGAACAACTTTTCTACACAAATGATGATACATGATAAATCACGCTAAGCCTCAGTTGCATACACAATTGTTAACTGTACTATACTACTACAGTTCTTGACAACATATGCATACCAAATTCCTCTTGTCTTTTGAATCTGACTGATTTAAGAGGGCACTGAAATGATTTACTGTGTCTTACATGGAAAATACTATACAAGTGTAGCAAGTGAAACGCATTTAACACAGATTTCACTGGATGTGAGTTAATGAAAGCAGATACTCAGACTCATTTTAATAAGCCAATAGGATGGATGGTTCTAATGGTATCTCTAAATTACTGAATATAAAGTATCTGTACTTGTTCTAGTTTTTTTTTTCTTCCTGATTTTCATTTTTGAATATTGGTTTTTAGCTCTGTTGCCACCTCTTTGTGTAATGATTACAATGAGACAATGCTATAAAATAAGAGAGGAGGGCAACTTGCCACCACACCCTCTCAAATCAGGGCAAATATTTAGAACACCTAGGAAAAGGAATCTTTAGGGATACACATTTTATGAAAAGAGAACCGAAATCCAGACACAGAAAATACCAGACTTCTCGTACACAGTTCTCATAATGTTTTGCTTTTTTAAAACTTTCAATAATTTTTTAAAAGTTAGAACACCCTCACCTAAACTGGTTCACTTTGCCAGAGATATTTGTTGCTAAAGATCAGCATGACAATAAATGATTACATTAAAATACTTATGTATCACTTACTAGAACTTGGTGAACCATTCTAGAATGGTCTACGCTTCATTTTTATTCTTCAAACTTGCAAAATCCACACAGATCCTAACACTTATTTCTGTCTTCATAGTTTTACTTAGAAAATACTCCCTTACTTCTTCCTCTTCAAACCTTAAGTGTTCTTTGAAGTAGCAGTAGCTATTACTGTCCTTATTTTATGGATAGAAAGTCCAAGGCAGCTAGAGGTAAAATAATTGGCCATGAGTCACTCTGCCTGTCAGTGAAGATGGACAAAGACCAAGGGCAGAAACCTGCAGACAGACCAGGTAAGTGGGAACAAAGGAAAAAGTCATGAATTTCATAGTCAAAGATCTGAAAATACAACAGGACCTAGCTACAAGGAGAGAACTCAAAAGTATGCCAATACACAAAGCAGGCTAATGTACAATGGATATAATAATAACCAAATAAGAAAAGCCATTTGCAGCTAATATGCAAAATCTTAGAAATTCCTGTATAAGTGTTCTAGGTAGTTACAGTCCTGAGTTAACCATATCAGTATCTCTTAAGGTAAAGGCAGAAACTGATAATTCGGATAATTTATAAAAATGTTCTCAATGTTTATTTATTGGAATTTACTACTGACTACAGAAATAATGTATAAATATAAACATATATGGGGCAAGGCCTTCATAAATAAGTGACTAGAGATATATAAGAGAAGGACACAGTAAAATTCCCCAAAGAAAATGGATTCCAAAATGCAAGCCCAGAACTGACCAAGGCTCAGAGCATTAGGACACGACAGTGAGAGTTCACTCACAAAGTTTATAGCTGTGAGCTACCATCAATGTCTCAACAGTTTCTTAGTCTTTATTATTTTTTTATTTTGATTTTGTATTTTTTGCTCTTTATTTTTTATTTTGTTTTTTTTACTTTACAATACTGTATTGGTTTTGCCATACATTAACATGAATCCACCACGGGTGTAACTTGAAACTATATGGCTGACATTCCTCCATCTGATTGCCTGTGTTCCTTCATACTGAAGTATTCATTGAAATCCAAGGCTTAGGGCTATTGCTCATCCACTCATATGGCTTAGTGTTTTAACAAAATCACTCTGATCTCTTGCTCTCCAGGCTCTTACAGAATTAATTTTTGGCAATGTACAACATGATAATTATTATAACATAGGTTATATATATTATTCATAATATTTCTCCAAATGGCTTATTTTTCAATAGAAATGTCTGCTCAACCAGATTATAAACTCAAAGGAAGGGTATCAAGCATTGACTTTCAGTTTAGGTAATACCACAGCAGTTATTGCAGGACTATACACCTAGCGAACCACTGTTGAATTAAAGGAACTTTCCTATGCATAAGGAAGAAACATCTAAATTAAGCTGAGTTAAACAAGTTGATTCTTAGAAATTGAAGCTCGTTAAGTAAATGCTAGAAATCAAGGTCTTTGTCTTAATGAGCACAAACACAAATTAGTGGGTAGAAGCTGATAGTTGTCTATGAGCTACCAGGAGGAAAAAAAAAAAAACGGGTCTGGTAGCTAAGCATAAGCTTACCCTCTAGATTTAGGTGTATCATTAACTAGAACATTTCTTACTGTCTCCTTCCCTGATGTCTCAGTGGTAAAGAATCTGCCTGCAATGCAAGAGACACGGGTTCAATCTTTGGGTCGAGAAGACCTCCTGGAGAAGGAAATGACAACCCCCTCCAGTATTCTTGCCTTGAAAATCCCATGGACAGAGAAGCCTGGTGGGCTACAGTCTATGAGGTCACAAGAGTTAGACACGACTTAACGACTAAACCACCACCACCACCAGCTTTAAAAAATTCACCCTCCCTGAAGGGTTGGAAGGCATTAATGGATTTCAAAGAAAAGAAATGCCCTATCATATTTACTTGGTCTCAAGTATACAAAAGATTTTTTTCTATCAAAAAATTGTTTCATTTGGTAGCAATCCCAGCTCTGACTTTCCAAAGTCAAAGGAAATTGAGATGGTAAATTTATTTGCTCTGATGAATCTGCTCAGTGCCAACTAAGATAAAAATAGTGATTTTGTTTCTGCTACTACAGAATGCAAGCAGGAAAGAAACACAACATTTATAATTTAGCATGTTCTAACAAATGCAGATTAAAGATCTTAATTCTATTTCAATATGCAATCACTTGTCTCTTTAGAAACTTTATCAAGAAGGAAAAAGAAACCTCAAACACTTCATAAAAGAGTACATGAAGAACAGTCTTCTATAGAATAATTACTGATAATATCACACTAACAAAGTTCCTCAAAAGAATAATTAGAACTCACATTATGAAAGTAGGATCAACTTTTTATGCTAGCTTAATTTAACATACCTAAACCATATCAAGATACCTGTTTACTTTTTGTTATTGTTCCATTCATTTTTGTGGATTTTCGAAGTCCAGTACATTGTCTGTGTAAACTGAAAGAAACATCTACCAAACATGCCACAAGATGTAATGGAAGCAAAATGAACAGGAAGAGCAGTCCTGCTTAGAAGAATATTTCAGAGAGTCAGGACAAATATCCTCTTTACATATTATTTCCAGGGATTAGAGTGGGCATTTTGGAAACCGTGATCAACTGATGAAAGATAGGAAGTAACATTGGGGGAAAAAATCTGGAGGATATTTTAGCAGAAGATGAAACTATAGATAGCTTAGAAGCTTTGCTAGAGACACAGGAATAGCTTAGCATAGAATAACTTAGCATCTGGTTTGCATGGGAGAAATGGTTCAAAATATGTCACTTCTTGATTAGTGGGGAAAATGTCCATCATTTCTCTATCACCATCTCTATATGAAGCTTCTGAGTCTCCAGTTGCTAATCTACAAAACTGGGATAACAGTACTCCGATAGGAGTTATTGTGAAGATTAAATGATATGGTGTATGTGAAGCATTCAAGGTTCTAGACGTAGAATAAGAATACAATAGGAGAAAAATCCTTTCTCTTCTCTTGTATCATTACTATTGCCATTTAGACTTAAAATAAACAAATGTAATAGCCAAGAAGCAATTTAACATATCTAACTGAAATCAGAGATTCTTCTTTCTAAAGGAACTCAGCTTGCTGACCACATTCTAAAGCAATGGTTCTAAACTCCAGCACACATCAAAAAAGTGGGACGGCTATCAAAACTCACCAAAAATGATTGAGCAGATCTAAAGCGGATCCTAAGAATTTTATTCTTTTAGTAGGCAACCCAGGTAATTCTGGTAGTTGTGGTCAGCAGACAGCACTTTACTCTAAAAAGCACATTTTAGGATTAATTTTCTAGTTATTGCATATGAAATTAGCAGTGGAAAAAAAAAAAGTATCATGAAGGTGAGTCCAAAGAGATGGAAACGAGTGACAGATATAGAAAGAAAATCATGGAATATCAAGTTGCAAGGGATTTTTCCATCCAGTAAAAATATTTCCATCATCTCTGACAGACGGTCATTCTAAGTACCTTCACTGATGGGGAACTCCTGTCTTCCAGCAACACACACTGTTTTGGATTATAAACTAATGTAGAATAAAGGGTAAATAATCAGTTTTTGGAAAATGGAAGAAATGGGGTATTATTCTGGGAGAATTAAACATTGAAGCCTTTCTAGTCCTGGTTGAACAAGATCAGGCACTAACTGAAATCAAAACTAATCTGACTGCCAGACAACTGCCAGATCCAACACCCAAACACTGTATCTGCTACCTGATTCCACTAAAAAGTCATACTTGCTGTGGCTGCTATAAAAATAAACCTTTCACTAGGTTTGTCACTCATGCTTCAATGGTAGTATTTAAAATGGCAGCATTTCAATCATATGTCTGGCACTACTTTCATCTCTCCATTTAGGCAGTGGCAAGTAAACAGCAATAAAATTATATAAAATCAAAATAATGTTGCAATGCTCATAAATATTCTCAAATAATGGGCCAGGTCAAAACTGTTTAAATGAATATAAGGTATATATAAAGCCATTTTATCTTACTATTCTGTTAAAAACAACAGTACACATTTATATTTTAACTTCATCTTTATATTCATTTCACCAAACAAGGAAAATAATTATAAAGCCATTTAATTATTTACTTGTTTTAGAAGAACTCACCAAACCTAGTGGCTTCAGATGGCTCTGCCATATGTGATTGATGTCTGGGCATTTCCATTATCATTTATGCAAATTATCTAAGGCTCTTGCAGCCTCTTTCAGGGCAAATCCATTGTAATGTCATTGACACAGAATTGAAAAGTGTGGGATGCTGCACACGAATATGGTCTTGGATTATTTTCATCTATATCTGCCAAAATATTATCTGGGATAAGAAATGTTTATAGAGTTGGTTGGGATTTAGAACAGGCTAAACACTCACCCTGATACATCACACAAGTGTCAATGCTTCCTTTTCGTTCACCAGGTGAGAATTGCAGCATTTCCATATCCTCTTCTCCATTGAACCTCACTAGAACATCAACCCCAAATCTGTGCCTTAGCTAAGATTTACTGATATTTGTGTGAAATAATTGGGCCTTAAGGAAATTATTTTGATGGAGCATTAAATGAAAAAGTTTCTATGAATACTTTGGCAACAACACTATCTTTTTTATTTTCTTTGGACACTAAGGAGCAGCCAATAATAAATACATCTGTCTCTCTCAAAAGTGTCTTTGTGTACAAGCTTGAGAAAAAGCTATCACTGACATCCAAGAACTGGTCTGTTCCTATCAGCTTGACCTTGGTGTTCTGCTGTTGAACATAAATAATTTCACAGAGTATCCCATCATCAGACCAGGCCACTATGTGACCGTGATGGAGAGGGACAAAAATGACACCACTCTCTTATCATGTCTAAACACAGACAAAACATGAATACTGTCCAAGCCACAAGATTCCAGACTTCTGAGAGACTGCCACTTCTTTACTGATTCAGCTTTAGTCTGCTCTCCTAGAGCTAAGATTTACTGGGATACACAATCATAAAACTGCCCCTGCTTCCTGAGAACACCCAACCCAGAGTGAGTCCTCATTTTCTTGGACCCTCCTCCAGATCACTCATTCAAGGCCCAAATCTAATGGGTCATTTCACACGCAGTTCCCCACGATGAACATCCATCCTCAGTGCAATGGGCTGTAATCCCAGTACACCTAACCACATGTGTGCTCCTGGTGGGCTTTGCAGGAGAGCACCGACAAACTCAATGACTGAAGTCAGAACAGACATTCTTAACAAAAGCTAAAAGAATTTCCAACTTCCAGATACTCACTAAATTTCTAATACAAAATAGACTCCTTGAGTTTATTTTCTCACATGGTGGGCTTTGTGGCAAAGGACCCTTTAGTTTTGACTTTTGTGAGGCATAGAATAAACAGGTGGATTGTGCTCATCTGTTAAATATTTACATGAGGAAGAGGCATATTTCCAAAAATTAAGATTCAACATATTAGATCAACACCCAGGCCACAGTGAGCCTGGTGGTCCGTAATCCTGGATACTGTATAGAATCCTATAGAGGATTCAATAGAAACCTCTAGTATAAAGCAGACAATTGAATTAAAGTGACATACGGCATTGACTTTGCTCCAGTTCTTACTTTTCTCAGATTTCATCCTTATTAGGGATGCTTATTTCTTGATTATTATTTCGTCATCAGAGCACATTTAATGGTCTGTTGAATTTAGCAGGAGAGAGGGATGTCTGTGTTTTCTGGCTTGGACAATTTAAAAGTTTCTAAATATGAAATTAAAGTTGCCTGCTGGGCAAAAGATGTGAAGCAGGACTCTGAAGACCTAGGGTACATTTCTGTAAATCTCAATAATTTGTATGAAATCAAAAGTTTCTGATTTTAAATATAACTTGTGACATTTTGAAAAATGACTATAAGTCTTTGCAAGGTACCAATAGTATATTATGCCTCTCTAAAATAATCTCTATAGTCTCTATATATAGACTTTCCTTCTACATGCTTTATTCCAATAAATAATTTCCACTTAAGGGAACAGCAACAACACCTAAAAGTTACTGTCAATAATATATTAAATACTGCTTAAACAATACTATACACATTATTTTTAACTCTCACAAAATACCAAAAAGTATTCACATCTTACAAATGAGGACCTGGATCAGAGAAATTAAGTCATAGGCTCCAAACATAATATGAAAGGATAGAATTAAGATTCCAACCCACTTATGTCTGATTTACCAAACTGAAGGATGTTTATGCGTGTGTATGTGTGAATGTGTTCTTTTTAGATGCAATTACTTTTAATACTCAAAATTCACTATCTTAACAGCTCATTTAATATATGCCTATTAATGTATGTACAAACATACACACATTCAAAGCTTGCTATCAGTTGCTATCATTTTGACTGCAAGTGTGGAAGAGAATTTATTCTTAAAGTATATATGTTTGAGAAAATGGTGGAGCTTTAAAAACATTATAGTTATCACATATGATGATTCTGTCTCCTCTATCCCCTCAAACACTTTAAGATGGCTTTGGTTGTGTGAATTTAGTATCATCACTCAGAGCTTAAAATCTCCTTGAGATACATTTTCCAACCCTTTAATAGTTCTGAGTATATTGTTTCTAATATAGGCCAGGCCCTTCAGAGAGAAATTAAGAGGATTTTGGAATGATATTGTGAATTCAAGCAAAAATTCCCTTTTTCCTTTTCCCTCTCTCTCGCTCGCTTTCTCTTTTCTAATTGTTTTCTTTTAATGTTGATCAGTTAGCTAACACTATAAAAATGACCTCAACGGCTGGGGTATCCAGAATCCTTAAGTACAAAAGGATATTCTGCCAATGTTCCTGCCTGCCCTGAATTATCCTTTTGCCTTTATCAGATTGCATCATTATTCTCATGCTATTATCTAAAAATTGTCATAGGTGAGCATACTTATTTTTATCAAATTACATGGCATTGTACAAATATACTAACCCCTTGTTTGCTTATACAGTGATCTTTTGATATCAGAGATTTTGAATTTTTTTAGATTATGAGGCATTTAGTACATCACGGATCTATCACTTCAAACACCATGTAATTTCCACATTATTAAATAAAAAAATATTCACTTCCTCAAGATACCTATTTTTTTAATCTGCTCATTCAAAACCCTAAACCGTCTAGCACTGGAATCCATTTACATTAGAATCACAGATCCGGCCCATATTATTGACTCAGGAAATAAAGGATTTTAGGAGACTATTTAAAAGGCATCTCTTTCAGAGGTGGAGCTCAAAGAGCTCTGTGAGGCTGCAACAGTTTACCAGGAGTCAGGCCATAAAGAAAGAAGTGCTGGCACTGGGTGGGGCCGAATAGTTTGCATCTTTTTCCACTGTTTCTCACTGGTATCATTTCCATGATAATCACAGATGTGGGAATGTACGGCAGGGTAAGAAATCCTACATATTGCTCTGTGTGCCCAATACCCCCTCCCCCATAACATTGTTAGCTGTTTACCTTAATCAATCAAAGAGCTATCACATTAATGTCTGGGAAAACTGCAGAGGAGCTAAGCAAACCAAAGAAATATCATGGTGGGGATCAAATTTCTCCTGTCACAATAGTCTTTTCTCCTTAGGAAGAATACACCTAGCACCGACGCAAAAGGCGTTCGCTGTCCGGCCGTCTCAAGATCACCACGGAGCAAACACATCTGGCCCCAAATCTTCCTTCTGCTCCACAGTGCTTAACCCATTCCTTTCTAAAGAACTCACCCATTCTAAAAATAAAATGATTCTCTCTGTACCCAGTTACTACCAGAAGCATCTGTGGCCACAAATACATATGCAGAACACACCTTAACTCTGTGCTCCTCACCATGCTCCAGTCAACCTATCCATTATGAACCCCAGTTCTTTTCCTCTTCTCAAAAAGCAGCAGCTTGCACCTGCCTCTTTAAAACGCAATGCTTGGCACAGTTATAGTCTCTAGTTACTCATAATGCTCCACGGTTTCTACAGCCTCACTAATATTACACACTTACACACACACACACACAACCACACCTCTATACGGCAGCAATTTACCTTTTTGGGTTTTTTCCTTCTCTGACTACTGCCATTGAACTTCTCTCCACTGTCGCTTTTCTGAGCTGCATCTTCGTTCATCATTTTGAACAGTTTGGAAAGAAAATAGCTCTGCCATTAAACCCTGCCGCCGGCACAGACCACTAGCGAGTATGCACTTACTGGAGGAAAGCAGGCGGAGGACGAGGGGTGGGGAAGGGGCGCGCACTGGGAGGGTGAGGGCGGCGACGTTGCCATGGCAGCAGCGGCCACAACTGTTCATCTGACTGCATTGTTAAACCTGATTCAACCAATTACCATCAGGGACCGGTTACGATGAAGAAAGCCTTCAAGGGGAAAAAAAAAAAAAAAAACGCCAGGGACTCGAATGATTGGGGACTCTGCTGGTTGGTTTTTGACACACCCGCAACTCGATCGGCTTTCCACCCACACGCAAAACCTGCACTTAATTTTCTTCCTACAGGTACTTCAACACCGAGCAGACACAATGTGTAATGAGAAAACTGTAACATCCTTGAATGCGTCTCTGAACCTGAAGAGGTACATTTTAGCTGGTGAAGAGGCTACTTGATGAACAGGGTTAGCCATTAATATTCTAAAGTAAAGGTAAGCTACATTTTTAAGATGTTATTCATTTGATTCCAGATGATAATCTTTCAAAACTCAGCTCAAAGATGATTTCTGTTATAAAGCCTTGGGAGCAGGCTCCCCAGCCACCAGGTAGCACAGACCACTTCCTCTTCCTTGCCTCCTCCTTCCCCTGAACTGTTCTGACATAGCACCTGTAACAGCTTACCCAACTGTTCACCCAGCTGTCTATTTTTGACAGGCCAGGTGCTTCTTACAGCCAGAGATATATTGCGTGTGTGTGTGTGTGTGTGTGTGTGTAACATAAATATAAGAAAGTTGTAGAGTTGAAACATTTTATAGCTGATCTTAAAAGTCTTCTTAACCTAATTCTCTCTACTAAATGATGAACAAAACATAATTCCTGCTCTCCAGGAGTTTATAAAGTTCCAGAATTCTTCTCGATAAAAAAAGAAATCAGCATTTGTTTTTATAACAAGAAACCAACTTCACCTATTGGATTGTGGTGGCCATATTTGTATATTGAGGTGGTCACAATTTGTTGTAAATTGTGGGTACAACCAGAGCCCAGCATGTTTTGTACAAACACACACAAGCACATACTTAACACTCATCTCTATTCCTAGAAAACAAACTCAAAGGATAACACAAAGAATACTTAAATGTAAAAACAGAGTAAAGGATTAAATCAATGAGATTTATATATATATATACACTTTGAAAATTGAAGGCGCCTATATAAATGTTATTGTAATCATATTATTATTACAAATATAGGTACTTTTCAACTCAGAAAAATCTACCTTAAAAATGTTTCCTACAGGAAAATGGCTATCAAAATTGGGAATTCGTCTTTCCAGTAAACACAGAAAGAAAAACACTTTCTCTCCCCACTGCTGTCGGGGTTGCTCACTCCTGAGACCCTGGCCACTTCCCATCTCGTGGCAGCCCCTCTCACTGCCTCTCGCTCTCGCCACCCTCCTCCTGCTTGAGCAACCCCGTCCCTCGTGATTCCTCAGATCCCACAGAGAGGACAGAGGCAACAGAACTCCTTTTTCCTAAATGAAATCCTACAAGAACTTCTACAAAAGCCTCAAAAGCCTAACCCCCACTGTTGTCAGAGCCCACGCCAAAATCCCTCACAATATCCTCCCATTCCTCCACTACCTCCTCAGCCAGCTCTTCACTCATTCCCTCACCTGTTCCCATAGTAACTCCTTTTTGACCTTTCTGAGGAGCACCCTCAGCCTGGAAACTGTATTAATTTACTCAATAAATGTTTATTGAACGTCTATCATGTGCTAGGAATTAACCACTAGGGAGACACTGTCCTAACCTCCAGGGATACAATGGTGAACAAAACAGGCAATGTTTTTTGCAATCATGGTGCTTAGATTCTAACAGGGAAAACAGAGTAAACACAAATAACAGTGGTAAGAGCTATGGGGTGGGGGGTGGGGCGGATAAGTAGGGTAAAGAATGATGGGGAACAGATGCTATTTTAGATAAGCTGCTGACAGAACAGTCTCTAGAAACCTGAATGAGGTTAGGAACCAAGCAAAGCAATTATCTGGAGGAAGAATATGTTTCCTTATTGCATTAAAAACAAACTTTAGGCCCCTATTATATGCCATGCAATGTGTTAGGTTCCATGTGGGATGTATAGATAGATGCTAATCTTGCCCTCAAGGCAGAGAAAAGCAGTTCAAAAGTCCTGAAATGGGAATTTCTTGTCAAACACATTAGAAAAACTATGATACTCCAAAAGGGGAAAAAAGAGGAAAAGGAAAACTTTTCCAGAAACTGGATCTATAGGAGAAATATGTTATTAATACCCTTTATTCACATTTGATGCCAGAATGTGCTTTTCAATCAATGGGTTTGGTAGCCCAATAGGGAACCTATTCATTGTTTTTATATCATCTCTGCAATGTAAATCACAAACAGATGTACTTCATATTTCATTACTTTATGAATCAGCAACTTTTGATTGTGTTTGAACCCACCTCTTGTAACACTGCCTTCTCTCTCAATATCCAAATACATAGTACACAGCTTAGAGACACACCCGCGGGCCTCCGATTTGGACAGTGTGTGCTTCTTCTGAAATGCTAAGCCTTTCCATAATACACTGTCTTTACAGAGTAAAAGTAAAGTACACATACTGGACCAGCATACCACAGAGGTAAGCACCCATATTCAAAGTGTTAAATAAACATCTCAGCAAGTAGATAAACAGGTGCTAGTAGTATTACATGCATTACAATATTAGAAGGTGAATTTTATACACATAGAGGTTATCAACAACGTGTTAAAGTATTGTGAGTGTGTGGGTTTCTCTTTTGAAGCTTTCAATCAATTTCTCTCTGCCTCTCTAGTGGACACTCTTCCCTTTCCAACCTAATAGTGCAATTTTTGTGGGCACTTGTCCAGCTGGACATGAAGCTTCTTGAAGGCAAGACTACTGTCTTTGAATTCCACATGGAATCTAAGACATTGGATGGTATATAATAGGGGCCCATGGCTCATTTTTAAATGCAATAAGGAAACATTTTAAATATTTACCATGAATTTATACTTATGGCTAAACTTCCAGCGGGTAAATTCTTCATATTTTGTGTACTTTCTGACATCTAGGAGCTAAGCATAATTTCAAATAAGATTTTTAAAGATATTTGAGAAAATAGAGTTGCAGCACATAAAATAGCAGTGATGATAGTATCTTGAGAGTCCCTTGGACTGCAAAGGAGGTCCAACCAGTCCATCCTAAAGGAGATCACTCCTGGGTGTTCTTTGGAAGGACTGATGCTAAAGCTGAAACTCCAATACTTTGGCCACCTCATGTGAAGAGTTGATTCATTGGAAAAGACCCTGATGCTGGGAGGGGTTGGGGGCAGGAGGAGAAGGTGACGACAGAGGATGAGATGGCTGGATGGCATCACCAACTCAATGGACATGAGTTTGAGTGAACTCCGGGAGTTGGTGATGGACAGGGAGGCCTGGCGTGCTGCAATTCATGGGGTCGCAGAGTCAGACACAACTGAACTGAACTGAACTGAACTGAACTGAACTGAACTGATAGTACCTTACATTTTAAAGCATTTTACAATTTATATACTTTGTAGCTCCAAAATGGAAGATCCATAAAGACTGAGTTCTTTGCCCACTGATCTATCCTGAGGGCTTATAACAATACTGGCAGATGACATAATTATTTAGTGATTTTATGGGGCTCTCACAACCACACAGGGAAAAAGATTAACATCAATACAGTGCAGGTGAAAAAACTGAGGTAAAAAGCAGTTTGGGTGACTTTCCCCGGATAACAAGGTTAATAAGATACAGAGCTCAACGTCTCCTAATTCTAATGTCACTATTCTTTTATTAAATCATGGCTTGCTTCAATGAAGAGCAGCCACTTAATAAAGTACAGTAAGATGGAAAATGCCAAGAGCAGAAACCATAGTCAGATGACAATGATCCAAGTAGAAAAAGGAAATCTTTATTAGCTTTATTTTAAGCATATTTTATAAGCATGGAGTTTTAGAGGTAATTATATTAATATGCCTAGTATGTTTTATTAAACCATTTGAATTAACAACATTACAGAATCTGACACATATACATACTCATATTGACACATTATAGCATTATTTGAGTGGGGAGAATTTCCCTGAAATGTAGGCAATTGTGTCTTAAAGATAGGTTATCTTCCAAAAGTTTGTTAGTTAAAGTTGCCTGGTGTTAAAAATATTTTTTTCACAGAAACAATGCTATCAATAAAGGCTTAGTTCTCCAAAACTCTCAAAAATCTTTCCTACTCACTATTACTTGTAGTAGAGAATCTTAACAACTAGGCAGAGATTGGACAGTGGTTCATCAGAAAATCTCTTTTCCTCTTGGCCAACTAGACCACTGTCCTGGGTTGAACTGTCCCCTCTTCCAAAAAAAAAAAAAGGATTTAAGTCCTACCCTCCAGCACCTGTGAATGTGACCTTTCTTGGGGATAGAACCTTTTGTGAATAGAATCATGTAAAGATGAGGTCATGATGGATTAGACTTAGACTTAATCCAATGACTGGTATCCTTATAAAAGGGGAGAAATCTGGGCACAGAGACACATAGCAGGAAGACAGCCATGTGAAGACTGAGGCAGAAATAGGAGAAATACGGCTGCAAGCCAAGAAGGACCAATTGCCAGCAGCCACTAGAAAGTAGGACGAGGTTAGGGAGGATCCTTCTCTAGGGCTTTCAGAAGGAGCGAGGCTCTGACAGCACCTTGATTTCAGACTTCTATCCTCCGTAACTGTGAGAGAATAAAGCATTGTTATCTTAAATTGCTCAGTTTGTGGTCCTTTGTTATGGCAATCCTAGGAAACTAATACAGCCATATTTACCAGCCACCCTGGCAAATGCACCCAGGCATATGTAGCATTATGGAACACAAGTCCATGCGCCCACTGCACGGTGAGGTCAAACAATACTAACAGTAAAACATCAGAGTTACAGCAGGAAAAGGTTTACTGCAGGGCCATGCAAGGAAACAAGTGGACCATGCCTTCAGTTGAGCTCAGTTCAGTCGCTCAGTCGTGTCCGACTCTTTGCGACCCCATGAACCATGGCACGCCAGGCCTCCCTGTCCATCACCAACTCCCGGAGTCCACCCAAATCCATGTCCATTGAGTCGGTGATGCCATCCATCTTATTCTCTGTCGTCCCTAGCTCCTCCTGCCCCCAATCTTTCCCAGCATCAGGGTCTTTTCCAATGAGTCATGCCTTAAAAACCCCAAACTACCCAAAAGCTTTCAGCAAAGCCCTTTTATAACAAAGGTGATGGAAGGCTGTGGTTAGTTGTTGTAAACTTTTTGGTGTCAGATCCTTTGTTTTTGAGGTCAGGTCACAGCCAGGTCACGATGCTCTGTTCACCTCCACCAAAACAAATGTTATGCTCTGTACTGACCAGAAAGGGCAAGGTCCTGAGGCTCAACTTTTACCCTCTGAGGTCCAGTCTTCGTTTAAGATGAGGGGAGTCCCTGCACAGACCAGTTACCCTGTCTGAAAGCATTCATTCAGCACCCAGTCTGGGTCCTCCTGCCAGTGCCCAGGCATGACTAAAGAGGCAGATCTCAACTGGTGACACCCTCAGGATCCCAGACCCTTCCCAGTTGTCATCACTGAGGGAGCAAGGTGCCCAGAACTCAGCTGGCCCTCAGGCTTTTCATTTCAACTGGAGAGAATCATTTGTATAGAATTAATAGGAATACCTATTATAACAAATACCAATCAGGTTCATTCCCAGCTCACAACTGCCATTCTTTGAGAATAGCCCCAACCATAGAAGTAACGCTATGTAACATCCTTGCAATTGAGACAAGGACCACTTGTTGTATGGTCGCCCCAGTCAGGCCTATAGTAACCACTTCATCCTAAGCCTTAATGTTTTAACAAATCTACCTGTCCTCAGGCTGATTATTGCCCCATGGAGGTATCCAAGTGTGATCATGCCTGTGTGTTTAGTCGCTCAGTCGTGTCTGACTCTTTGCAACCCCATGAACTGTAGCCTGCCAGGCTCCTCTGTCCATGGAATTTTCCAGGCAAGAATACTGGAGTGGGTTGCCATTTACTTCTCCTGGGGATCTTCCCGACTCGGTGATCAAACCTGGGTCTCCTGCATTGGCAGGTGGATTCTTTACCAGTGAGCCACCTGGGAAGCTCCATCCAAGTGTGATACCTGCCACTTTTAGCTTAGGAAGAATACATACTCAGGCTTCCCTGACAGCTCAGATGGTAAAGAATCTGCCTGCAAAGCAGGAGACCTGGATTCAATCCCTGTTTCTGGAAGACCCCCTGGAGGAGGGCATGGCAAAAACTCCAGTATTCTTGCCTGGAGAATCCCATGGACAGAGGAGCCTGGCAGGCTACAGTCCATGCGGTCGCAAAGAGTCATACATGACTGAGCAACCCAACAACACCAAGAAAAATTAAAGTTCTGGGAGGAAGTGAGAAGAGGGCAATGGGGAGACATCCTGCCTAAAATGCAAGAAGAAAGAGACCTCCTCTTCAGTGAAGTTTTATATTTAGGAAAGGCCTCAAAGAAAAATTTTGGAAATCCATTTCATTTAACAAAGAAAGAACAAGACTCAGGAAGATTAGAAATTATTCCCAAGCTTTTATGACTAGTTAGTAGCCGAAGGAAGACCAGCATCCTGGACTCACACCACCTCACTGAGCAGCCTTTATACCATGGTAATCTTTACATGGGTGCACTTAGAAAGCTGATGTCAAATCTTAGCTATTTTTATTATTTACAGAAGATGTAACAGAAATTAGAGAGAAATTAGTTCACTGAACAACCACGACTCTCAGGGAATGATTGGAAAGAAAGACTGTTGTTTCTCATGTAAAATGGTATGTGTTCAGCCTGGATTGAAGCAGGTTTATTAAATGTTTCATTGAGATGTATCTTGAAGTATCAGCAACAACTGATTAGGGACCTACTTCTTTCCCTTTAGTGTTTACCAAAGAGGTATTTGATAAAAAGGAGCTTTGGGAACCCCCAGCAAACAATTTTGAGTACCTCACTTCACCTGCAAAGTGAAAGTGAAAGTCGCTCAGTCGTGTCTGACTCTTTGCAGCCCCGTGGACTATACAGTCCTTGGAATTCTCCAGGCCAGAATACTGGAGTGCGTAGCCCTTCCCTTCTCCAGGGGATCTTCCCAACTCAGGGATCAAACCCAGGTCTCCCGCATTGCAGGCAGATTCTTTACCAGCTGAGCCACAAGGGAATCCCAAGAATACTCGAGTGGGTAGCCTATCCCTTCTCCCGCAGATCTTCCTGACCCAGGAATCAAACCAGGGTCTTCTGCATTGCAGGCGGATTCTTTACCAAATGAGCTATCAGCGAACCTAAAGAACCTAATTATTACAATTGGCGTGTGTGTGTGTTCAGTCATGTCTGACTCTTTGCAACCCCATGGACTATAGCTCACAAGGCTCCTTTGTCCATGGAATTTTGCAGACAAGAGTATTGGAGTGAGTCTCCTTCTCCAGGGGATCTTTCCAACACAGGGATCAAACCTGTGTCTCTTGTGTCTCCTGCATCGGCAGGTGGATTCTTTACCACTGAGCCACCTGGGAAGCCCGAAAATTAGCATAGTGATTAATTACAGTCTCATTTTACATCAATATCAGCACCAATACTTTACATCAAAGGCAGAATTTTATGCGCGAATAACAAAATACAGGTGAGCTCACCATGTACATGTCCCTGTCTAGGTCAGTTTTTTAGGACACACTGTTATCTGCTTGCTCTACTATAGGGTGACTCTGCTCAGTCTCCAGTGATATGAGTTCTTGAAAATAGCCGTTATAATTGAGTTTCTCTGCAGATGCAAATGGTACATCTGGGCAGGCTGTGTCCTTGACAGACATTTTCCCAATGCAATTTAACTTTATTACTGTAAACATTTTAAACCTTAACCTAACCCAGCTTGAAAATAAGTTACAACAATTTTTTAAACTACAAAGAGAAATCGTGTGGCCATTGATAAATACCCCACATTAAAATAATCCAGAGGCTTAAGTCTCATACAAATATAAATCATATTTTAGAAGTTGTGTAACCACAGTGGTTAACAAGTGACAAACCACAAAGAATTACAGTGTTAGAAGGTAATTTAGAGACTACTGTATCCAGCTCCTTGCTTTTAACAAGGAAACTGAACCCCAACTTTGTATGCTACTTACTCAATGCTGTACCTACAGTTATTAACACTTTGAATTCAACTTCAAGTTTTCTCATTCCTAACCGAGGATTGATATCTTCCAGTGAGGTGTCTCTTTACTAAAATAGACTTCAAGAAGCCCTCCCTCCTCACACAGGCCCAGTGATGGCCCAGTTATTCAAAGAACAGAGAAAAAATTATATGATGCCTTATATACCAGGCATAAATGTTTCAGGCATTACAAGCAGAGAACTAAATGAGACAAAATATTTTCTAATGTTGCAAAATATCCCAAGTTTGGACCAGAGTTTACTATAACATCTACTATAACAGAATCACAGGAGAGAGCAAAGGAGGAATGTTTTTTCCCACAATGTTGCTCTTCTCCAAAGACTAAAAAATGACAGAAAATCAGTGATGATATGAACTTTAAAGCTTCAAAGAGACTTTAAACAAATGGCTATAATAAAAAAGGCAGATGAGAATGAATTATTAATGAATGACCACTACTATTCCGTCCATTTAAAATAAGGTCAAAGTGAAGAGTTTATTATCTATTAGTGCTCTGACTTGTAACTACCATCCTGTCCAGATTGATGGTATTCCAAATATTTATTGCTGTTGCAAACTACCTCATAAACTAAGTGGCTTAAAACAATAGTTCTATTTGGCTCACAGACGTGTGGGCCTGGGATTCAGGAAGCGCGCAGCTGACGGATTCATTCGTATTCATGCGGTATCAAGTGAGACAGCTAGGGCTGGAGGCTCCACTCCCCTTACTTGTACATCTGGTACTGACTGGTCTCTCTCTCTGTCCACGTGGCATTTCATTTTCCAGGTCTCCGCACAAGACTGTGGCTTCTCACTGTACGGTGGTCTCAAGGTGACTCTATCCTTCTGTGACAGCCGGCTTCTAAGAGGTAGGCTGTGGAAAGCGCCAGTTAAGAGTGCTACCATATTGTAATGCAGTCACAAAGCCAATCCAGATTCAGAAGGTAAAGAAATGGACTCCACTTCCTGATGAGAAGAGTGGCAAGGTCACCAGACAGAAGAGCATATGGGATGGGAGCCTTCTTGGAAAATGAACCTGCCGTAGACGGCTGGCAAGTAACGCAGGCAATGTGGGAGATGAAATACAAGGGCTGATTCTGCACGCTATAAACACAAGGTCTTTTCCCAAATGAACAGACTCGCTGGCTATAAATGCTGTGTTCTGCATTCTTTCATTTATTACAAAAAAAGTCATCAATATTAATTTCTGGAGTGATTACCCATATATTACTGAGTCAAACTGGACTATTTCCTTTTAAAGCAAGGTCTCTGTTGATTACTGAAGATGAGTCTCACATATGACACTTTCTGACTGTGACCCACTGTGGCTAATAAATTCACAGGAAGTATTTTGTATATTTGAAGTACAGTTTGTTTTGTACTTCCTCTTTTTACTCTTTCCATTCTCCTTGACCTCTCACTCACTCTTACATCCATGCTATCCTTCCATATAATATAAGTGTGCCTCATAACAACCTTAAATTTTACAGTATAAAATATATGATAATAAAAAAGCTTAAAAAGAAAATGAAAATATGTTATAGTTTAGAATTAACTTCAGCTAATGTCTAAAGAGGGATTGGGGGCAGGAGGAGAAGGGGACGACAGAGGATGAGATGGCTGGATGACATCACCAACTCAATGGACATAAGTTTGAGTGAACTCCCAGAGTTGGTGATGGACAGGGAGCCCTGGCGTGCTGCAATTCATGCGGTGGCAGAGTCGGACACAACTGAGCGACTGAACTGAACTGAACTGAACTGAATGTCTAAAGAGAAAGGTATGCACTGCACCCATATTCATTGTTTAAACCCTATAAACAACTGGAGACAAGATTATTAATTTGTTAACTGCACAGTTACTACAGCCCAGAATTTAGTCTGTAGGGCTGATATGTATAAATGCTGGATATTATATTTGTTCAGGGCCCTAACAAGTTCTAAGTGTCTAATGGGTTTTCTTTATCATTCTATATTCTTAGTGTTCTATTCTAATTGGCCTCACATTTGGTGTTTATGGCTTTGTGGTAAAACTAAAACTAATCTATTTTAATTATTCAATCTGCTTAATTACCAAGAGCAAACTGTGCCTGGGGTCTTGATAGTACAGTGATAAGCAGACATGAGAGTTTCCAAATTCAGGTAGGAAGAAAAATCCTCAAGGAAGTTTTCTGCAAAATTCAGGAACCAGGGTATAGTGAATCCATCCATTTTGGTCACACCGACTATCTATATAAATTACTATATAATATCTACTTGCCAGTTGATCCTGCATAAATGTCCCAAAATAACTTTTTTCACTATGGCAATTCACACAAACCTTTAGAATATAACAAGAATAATGTATTCAATGCTCTATATGTTGTAAAGGGTGATAGAAAGTGTTATTTCACAAATGCTACTATCAGTGAATCCCAGGATATTAATACCACACTTGGATCTATGACTATTCTACCTAAAATTACAGAAGTCTAAACAAGTAAAAACTGATATACAGCACTTCAAATTTCCTTTTTTCAGTTGCTCAGTCGTGTCCGACTCTTTGCAACCCCAAGGACTGCAGCATGCCAGGCTTCCCTGTCCATCACCAACTCCCAGAGCTTACTCAAACTCATGTCCATCAACATGATGGACACATTTCCTTTACGCCTAGGCAAATTTCCTTTATGCATAGCCAATTATCAGACTTTTCCAAGGTCCATTAACCTCTCTACATAGAAACTGTTAAGAATTGTGAAGGGTCTGAGATTCTACTTGCAAGCTAACAAGTTAGCCTGCTACAGGTTCATGGATGTTGGTAGAAGATATGAAACTCCTGGGTCCAAGACAAAAAACTTTATTACTCATGGCATAGCAAGCAGCATGGACATCAATATACTTGTGTCAATTTTCCTTACTATCAATTTTCACAGAGGCTCAAATGCAAACCTGCACATTCAATGGGTTATACACAGGAGAGGAACTCTTAGGATCCTGAATCTTTTATAGCAGACAATAAGCATATCTGTACTTTGCGCCACAGGGAGTCATTATCTTTATTATACTGGATAATAAGCAAGTCTGATCTTTGCTCTGCTATCTTCTAGGGCTGTATGCTATACCAACATCTTGGAAAAAATAATCTGAAGAGAGAAAACCAGTGCAAAATGTACAGAAGTGTAAGAAACCAACAAAAATTCTCTCTTCAACAGAAAGTTTTTTAAAAAATACAGATGAGATAAATGCCAAATTGTTCTTTGTGACTGTCTAAATTTAAGTGGAAATTGAACAAGATTTCCTGCAAATTCTCTGCATACATGTCTGTGCAATAAGTTTTAACAGTTATCTTAGTTGTAAACATTTGGAAGATTTTACACATTATTTGTTGGAGAAGGCAGTGGCAACCCACTCCTGTACTCTTGCCTGGAAAATCCCATGGATGAGGGAGCCTGGTGGGCTGCAGTCCATGGGGTTGCGAAGAGTCAGACATGACTGAGCGACTTCACTTTCACTTTTCACTTTCATGCATTGGAGAAAGAAATGGCAACCCACTCCAGTGTTCCTGCCTGGAGAATCCCAGGGACAGGGGAGCCTGGTGGGCTGCCGTCTACGGGGTCGCACAGAGTTGGACAGGACTGAGGCAACTTAGCAGCAGCAGCAGCACGCAGTATTTGTAGTTTTGCCAATATTACTATAGCACACAGTAAGGAGCAATGGTTTGAAAGTCAGCACATCTGGGTTTTCATCAGCATGCTGTCATCAACTGACAACATGACTCACAGCAAATCATATAATTTACCTGGACCTTAGTTTCCACATCTCTGAATATATGTTCATTCTCTTATTTTTCTCCTAGATAATTCTCTATTTCTTTTTTATTGCTACAAGTCCTTGAATCTATGAACGTACATTTTAAAGGACAAAATATGCCTCAAAGAGAATTTAATTGCAGATTAAATAGCCAGTGATTCAGTGTCTCAGAACGTGGTGTGGCTGTCTTTATTTTCCATTTCCTTTTCTTTCTTCTAATAGAAAACAGAGACATTGAAAAACACATGAGACTATAGAACCTAACTTTACTCAAGGTCAACAAATGAAGTCAGAAATAACTAGGGAAAACAGAAATGCTGACAGTTATAATACAAATTATGTAGACCTGTAAAACAAATTTGGCACTCATAAGGATGCTGTGGAGTTTTACCCACCAGTCTGGATAGAAAGAAAACGTCTACTAGGCTAGAAACTTTTGTCACTTCCCCCTTCTCTCTGTTCAGTTTTTCATACCCAGTAAGTAAAGTCTTTTGTTTCTACCCTGGAAATCTTATGTATTCTTCTGTCTTCCCTTCCTTTCTGTCGCCACTGTGCCACCACTTTCTTTTTCCCACCTGAACTATTTAAATCAACAGAATTTGCTGCCTCATTACCTTCCGGTTTCCTCCTTCAATCTGACCTGCAGACTATTGTACTTCTGTTGTTCATAAAACGTTTTTTCTAGTCTTCATCATCCTCAGAAAAAAGTTTGAATACCCTCAATTATTACTCAAAATCATCTATATATTTCTCTCTTCAAGTGTTTTATTCAATGGTTTATTTTAAAGGAGATAGATACATCACAATACAATGTGTTCAAATTTTTCTTAAGAAAATGTTATCAGATCTTTTAGAATGAGCGTCCATGAACTGTATCAATGAGGTGGGTCTGCGAATAATTCCCAGTTTAAAAAAATACCTATTCTTCTTTTCTTCTTTCTCCCTAAAATCTACCCACCTCAAGTCCCAAACTGATCATGGAGCTTTTTCTAACAGCAAAGTACAATGAACTTTCTTTCTCTCAAGATGACTGTGTTCCTTCTATGTATTAATCACGTAAGCTAGTTAACTGTTTGATATCTATCTATCTTTTATGCCCAACTAAATGCCTTGCAATGTTGAATAAAAAAAACCATGGATGAATCCCCACACCACCACTTATCCCTTTATAATTATCTTTTTATCCTGAGTGAAAGGCACTTGATATTTTTTATTCCCTCTACAGAGTCAAAGCAGTAAGAGTAGAAAAGCCCATTTATATATATATATGAAAGGTGGATGTGAGAC
Source organism: Oryx dammah (assembly GCF_014754425.2). Lineage (NCBI taxonomy): Eukaryota > Metazoa > Chordata > Mammalia > Artiodactyla > Bovidae > Oryx > Oryx dammah. Next base: position 12,339,217 of record NW_024070187.1, read on the forward strand.
CCTAATTTATAAAAAGGATTGGGTTCCCAAGTTTGAACATATTTGGTCCCAGAAAATATATGTGACCTGATGGATAACCCACAAAACCTTTGCATTCCCCCAGATGGTTTTTCAATTACATCCAAACTGCTGTTTTAAACATGTCTTCCAAGGAGCCTTATAGGCTACAGTCCATGGGGTCGCAAAGAGTCGGACACGACTGAGCGACTTCACTTTCACTTTCCATAGACTAGAGATGCCAAAATACACTTCCTCAACATGGTAGCCTGAGCAGGGAAATAGGAGGAGATGGAAAGAGGGAGGTCATTAGGTGGAAAAGAATCAGGTCATTTACTCATTCTTTGCATTTATCCAAAAAGGTTGTCAATACTCCTTCAGCAAACATTATTGTACACTTGCTAAGTGCTGGGGTCTGTTCTCCATTCTAGAGATGCAAAGATAATTAAGAAATGTTTCTTACCTTCAAGGGTACATACAAAGGTGCTTTCTTCTCATTGAAACTCTCTGTTCCCACCTTCACTATAAATCAGGAAGGTTAAAACCACCTCCGGGAGGTGCCTTTGTATTGGTCACAGTTTTTTTTCATCAGTATTTTCTTTCCAATAATGCTGGTCACTCAGCAGACAGTCCATATTTCTTGAATATGCATATCAATTGAATAGACAGCAGATAAATAAAGACTACTTAGTTATTAAAGGTTTAACTGAAAAAACTCCATCTGGTTATAAGCTACACAAAAATACAAATAGACAGCAAAGATTCTTCTTTTTTGGCCTATCTAGAGAACATCTGTGACATACTTAAATTAATCTTGATTTCCCCTCGGTATCATTTCATTCTCAAATTCACCCATCTTTAAGGCTTTCCTGTTCCAACATTCAACCTGGCTCTTCCCTTGCATTCAGAGGCTCTTCCTCTAGAAATCTTTTGGTAATTCCACTCCAGTGTTCTTGCCTGGAGAATCCCAGGGACGGGGGAGCCTGGTGGGCTGCCGTCTATGGGGTCGCGCAGAGTTGAACACGACTGAAGTGACTTAGCAGCAGCAGCAGCAAATTTACTTATTCCATTCTTCCAGCTAATTTGACATGACAGCATACTGACAGAAAAAAACGAAGCAAGCAGGAAAACAGATTGGCCTCAGCAAGCAGGAAAATAGATCTACACACTGGATTCTACCAGGAGGTTCAACGAGGAAGTCAAGACACACTCTCATTCCTTGGATGACTCAACCAGTCATCCAAGATGTGGTAATGAGACAATGTAGGAGAGAGATTAAGACATATGACTCCTGGAGACTGTCAACATAGGGGTCAAGTGCCAGTAACAGATGGCAGTTAGACTGTCCCTACAATGCTGTCTGTCTTAGACCCTATACACCTAAAACAAATGGCAAATGCCCACTTAATTTGCTTTTTACCATAAAGAGTCACATACTTGGCTGGGCTTCAGGATACTATTAAATGAGAGCAGTCGTGAAGATGACAACTTCCATTTGACCCAACCTGAAATCGAATTCACAAACTTCTTTTTCAAATTGTCGGTAGCTATTACTAGGGAAAGAAATCTCTCCTCTCCAAAAATATAATAAAAGGCATATGATAATAATACAAAGTTCACATTTGATGTGGAGTTTTGTTTGACTTTGTTTTTAAAAGTATTTCTCTATTTTCTAAGGCTTAATTCCCTAGAGAGCACTTTATTATCCCCCCTATTATCCATTATTCACCTTGAGTTTTTGGTCTGCTGTACAGTATAAGCAGGGCTTCCCAGGTGGCACAGCAGTAAAGAATCTGCCTGCCAGTGAAGGAGACACCTGAGACAGCAGGTTTGATCCCTGGGCCGGGAAGATTCCCTGGAGGAGGGACAACCTCCTGGAGTGGCAACCCACTCCAGTATTCTTGCCTGGAAAACTACATGGACAGGGGAGCCTGGAGGGCTGTAGTTCATGGGGCCACGAAGCGTCGGACACAACTGAGCTTGCACACATGCACACACGGGATAAGCAGTCAAGACTCAAGAAGCTCATTCCTGGATCAACCACTAATTATATTACGATGGGTGGCAAGTCACTTTACCTGAAGCTCAGTGTCTTTATTTCTAGAATAAGAAAGTTAAACTATAGGTATGATTTCCAGGGTTGTTCTACAGGCTTGTAACCCTGGAAGACACTCAATCATTCTCACCTCATGTAATACAAGATTGTGATGTATCCTGCGTCACACTGGTGGCCACATGGTATTCCTTGCATGATTATTTACCATGTTTCTTAAGGCCAGATAATAACTGGTTTTTCAAACACCAGAAAGAGGCTGTTTGATGTTTCTCAAGTGTAATCTAATTTAAATGACCCACGTGGGCAAACAGCAGCATTTGCTTTTCCACCAGGGTGCAGATGCTTCTGCTCACGGAAGCTCTTTTGTAGTAGAGTGAATGTCAACTGGACCCTCTTCCAAAACTCACTCTAAAATTTGATTCTTCTGGGAGAAACTCATTGCTTTCCTGGGTAAGAGAAGAATATTTCACCTGTCTGATAGCAGATATTTTCAGAAAAGATATTTCTATACATGTTTAAGTGAGTATTCGAACTCAGGAACACTATCCTATGAGAAAGAAAACACTATGGGTGGCTGTACTACACTGATTCTTACGTCTTTCACTGGTAGCACTGACTTAGGAAAACAGAAGCAGCTACCTTTGAAAACACCTCACAGACATGTTACAGCCTTTCCTCATTGCTAAGGGGAAGATTTGGGAACCACACAAACATCTCTCTATCTATTTCCAGAATCTCAACACCAAAATTACCAGATTGGGAAATTAATAATCTCTACTCTCAGTGAATCCCTTTGGGAAAACAGTTAAAAGGCGAATACTGTATGTTAACACTTAGAGGTGGAATCTGAAAAATAAAACAGAAACAGACTCACAGATATAGAGAACAAGTTTTTGGATACCATCACAGAGAGGGAAGGAGAGAGGAGACAAGACAGGGTAGGGGATTAAGAGATACAAACTAATATGTATAAAACAGCTAAGCAACAAGGATATACTATGCAGCATTTGGAAACACAGCCATGCTTTTGTAATAAATTTAAAGGGAGTTTATAAAAATATTGAACCACTATGCTGTACTATACCTAAAACTAAGACAATATTGTAAATCGAATATAATTCAATTAAAAAATAAAACTTACAGATGATCAAAAGTGAGTAAGTGTAAAAGCAGGAATGAAGAATAACTGGCAATAGAAAGAGGACTCAGAGAAAGAAAGATTGATTTGTCGTTGCTCTGAAATCCCTCTTATGCCCCAATGGGAAAATGGAGTTCAATTCCCCAGTGAGAAACCAAACTGGTATCATAGCACATGGCATTCACAAGGTGGCTTCACCTAGGTTATTGCCCTTGGTCTAACACCAGAACCCTCTATGAAGAGGTTCTCTTTGGTTCTCTCATTTTACATGGGAGGAGACTTGTAGCTCCAAGAGGTTAAGTACTAGCCAAAGCAAACACAAGTCAGTGGCAGAGACAGGCTTCAACACAGGTCCTCCAGTTCACATTTCGACTCTTCACATTCCTTATATTTAACCCACGCCCTTGACTTTCCATACAGTTTGTGCCCCAGGTCTGGGACAAATCCATGGGATAACGGGTTTTCTAAATGTAGAAGCCAACTGGAATTATAGAAAAAAACAAGAGATTCAAAACATTCCTCATGTGTTTCTCCCTCCCCCAAACCACAGTTGCATATGTTTTTCAAATAGTGTTTGTAGCCAGAGTAGTACAGTAAATAGAACTGTTAATTAGAGTCAAGATAATGCTTTGATTCATGTGTGAGGGCATTAACATCTCTGCCATGGATATCTGGGATGCTTTGGTTTGAGAAGCTCTTTATTTCTAAAGTACTCTATTGGGCTCATAGAGGGATTACACTTCAATTTGATCACACAGTAATTACATCAAATGGGACTACCTCAAATCCTGCTATGCTTGAGTAAATATGAAGGTTTTGTCTAAGGGAAGAAAAAAAAAAGGACAAAGAAGGAAGAAAGCATAGGGTTTACTGTAGTTCTCACATACCCTTGCATTTGATTCTAAGGATCTCACTGTTTTATTCATCATGTGTTCTACATTTACAAAATAATAGGAGGAAGGATGTTCAGATGGGATTTCCCAACTCTTCTTTAATGAGAGGCTTCTCCTAGCTACCTCCCGCTGAACCCTGCAGTTACATCTGTCCTACCCTGATAACAAAAGAACAAAAGAACAAACCACTGGTCCATTTAAGGATTCATCAGTGACAACACTAAGTCACCAAATCAGGCCAGAATACCAAAAATTAGAAATAAGTGAGGGTTGGGGGAGACAAAATAATATCTTTATTTTAAATTATATTTCCATGATTGAGTAAACCTCATTTTAAGTGGCTCCTCTCCCTCAGGAAGAAGTTTAAAGTCAAACCATTCCAGCTTACTAATAAGCAAGAAATCAGCCCATCTGCCCATTATTCTCCAACAGTCCCCAGGGCACCCTCCCTCTCCTTAAATGAATAAACCTAAGGCAAGATGTATGACTACTGCACAGAGAGATGAGTATCTCCCCAAAAAAAAGATAAAAGAGAGAAATTTTCAGGCAATTAAGAAATTAATTATAAAATGTAAGTTTCTTTAATGCATCTCATAGGAGTCTCAAAAATAACATTACATAGCTCTGCATTTCATTTATTTAAATTAAAACTTATCATTTATTTCAGAGTTTTTGGCCAACTTCAAATTATAGTCTCAGGAATGGTAGACAAGACAATTCAAGTCATCTGCCAAGTATTTTTCAAGTAAGTAAATATCTCAAATTTTCAGGAAAAACAACCATTCATTATCTCAGTCAAGATTTCCAGGATGGTAATTTCACTATTCTCCTTGTCTTCTCTCATAGTTATCAATCTGATAGTCATCAAAATGTCTTTCTGCCTTGACTGAAACTCTTTTCCTTCCATTTCAATTTAAAAACAAAATAATCAACCTTCCTCTTACTTAAAAAATTCCTTCCTGTACTTAAAAGCATCTATTTAAGTAATTTTTAAGCTCATTTGTTATTGTTTTAATTTTCTGAACTGAACCATCCTGATTTCTTAAATATGTACTCACGTATGACCTTCTTATTCTTTCTTTTATATCATTTGGGTTACTTTTCAGCAGTCTTCAGTTTTACCTTTTAGTTCTTAAAGTACATTGGCCTTTCACAAATACAGAATTAACAAAAACTACAATCATCAGGGAACAGACATTTTAAAATAATGAAATTGTATTATTAATATTCAACTTATAGCAGATTTTTCCCCTGGTCTTTTCCTTCTTTTCTTTTGCTGAGTCAAATTATGTGTTTAAATTACAAAAGCACCATACTTCTCTGTATGTAAAACAACTTGAGCTTTACTTCTATCCTTTGGTGTCTTGCCTGGCATCAAGTACAAATCTGACAAATATATTCCAGATTCTTTTCTCTAGGTCCTCTCTAAAGATGCTAAAACAAGTGGCCCCAAACTCATTCCAGTTGCTTGATATTCTGAAAGAAACGAAACGTGCTACCGAGAACTGTGTAGGTTCTTGCTTCAAGGTCACTCTTCTGCACAACAGTCAGCCTGGCTGGAGACATCTGCTTTGTTTAGGAAGCTATCACGCGTACTCAGTCACCAAGTCGTGTCCAACTCTTCAAAACCCCATGGACTGTAGCCTGCCAGGCTCCTCTGTCCAAGGGATTTTCCAGGCAAGAATACTGGAGCAGGCTGCCATTCTCTTCTTCAGGGGATCTTCCTGATACAGTGACTGAACCCGCAATTCCTGTGTCTCCTGCATCGGCAGGATTCCTTATTCCTGAGTCACCTATCAAGTGATGTCAAATATAAGACTTTCCACCCTCTAGATGGTTGGCCCCTCCTTTAAGTTATCTGATTGTTTTTACTACAATATAAAGAATATACTTTTTCTTCTGATCTTATTTTAGTTCCACAGATGAAATACATGCTTTCTTTTCCATATTGCCAGCCTATTTGACATTATTTTTAATATATATTTTTATTCTAAGTAACAAATAGAATTATTTATTTTTCATTGAAAAAAATATACTTTAGTAGCAGGTAAATTTTTAAGTAAACCAGATTTTACATTAAATTTCAAATTTTTGAAATTTTTACACCAATTTCAAATAGAACAATAAGAAAACCATGTAAATTGTGTGAATATTAACTGATAAGGTATGTGCATTTTATTATTTCTCTCACTTTTAAATTTAAGAACAAGTCAACAGACATCCCTATAACCCTACGTCTTTAATCTCTCTCCTTACTCTACTGGGTATTTGGGCTGTCAAGATAAGGACATCATTCTGAAGCATGGAGGCACAGAGAACAAGCACAGGCAAAAATGAGAAGGTACGCAGGTGGGCCCTACTGTGGATGTGTCTTTCTGAACAGGAAACTCCAGTTTGCTGGTTCTCAATAGGCCTCACTAATCACTCTGGCCTCTTAAGTGCTAGAGGTCCATTTTTTAAGGGAAAGGTCTGCCATATTTATTTGTAGTACCTTCTGTCAAATCCCTAAATCCCCATATATCATAAAAGTCCTTTCTTTACCCAGAGATAAACCTATGCAATGCACCTATGGGCACCTTATGTTTGACAAAGGAAGGAAGAATATACCCTGGAGAAAAGAAAGTCTCTTCAACAAGTGGTGCTGGGGAAAAAACTGGACAGCTACATGTAAAAGGATGAAATTAGAACACTTCCTAACATCATATATATAAATAAACTCAAACTGTGTTAAAGACCTCAATGTAGGACCAGAAACTATAAAACTCTTAGAGGAAAACATAGGTAAAACACTCTTTGACAGAAATCACAGCAAGATCTTCTATGACCTACCTCCTATATTAATGACAATAAAAATAAAAAATTTTTAAATGGGGCCTAATCAAACTTAAAACCTTTTGCACAGTGAAGGAAACTTGACAAAGGTGAAAAGACAACCCTCAGAACAGGAGAAATAATTGCAAATGAAACAACTGACAAAGGATTAATCTCCAAAATATACAAGCAGCTCATGTAGCTCAATGCTAGAAAAACAAACAACCCAGTCAGAAAGTGGGCAAAAGACCTAAACAAGCATTTCTCTAATGAAGACATACAGACAGCTAATAAACACATGAAAAGATGCTCAGCGTTGCTCATTATTAGATAAATGTGAATCAGAACTATTAATACAATGAGGTTATCATCTCACCCCAGTCAGAATGGCCATTATCAAAAAGTCTACAAACAATAAATGCTGGACAGGGTGTGGAGAAAAGGGAACCCTCTTCTACTGATGATGGGAATGTAAATTGATACAGCCACTATGGAGAACAGTGTGGAGATTCCTTAAAAAACTAGGAATAAAACTACTATATGTCCCAACAATCCCATGACTGGGCATATACCGTGAGGAAACCATAATTGAAAAAGAGCCTCTTGATGAGAGTGAAAGAGGAGAGTGAAAAAGCTGGCTTAAAATTCAACATTCAAAAAACTAAGATCATGGCATCTGGTCCCATCACTTCATGGCAAATAGGTGGGGAGATTGTGGAAAGTGACAGACTCTATTTTCTTGGGCTCCAAAATCACTACGGATGGTGACTGCAGCCATGAAATTAAAAGATGCTTGCTCCTTAGAAGAAAACAAAAAAAGTCCTTGCTTTAGAATAATTTTGTTTACTTAAAATATTATTTGTCTAGGAATTAATTTCTAGGAATCAGTATAATTTACTCTTATTTATATGTTAATAGTGCTTATAGTTTTCCCAGCTACTCCGAATCCAGGTTTCCATTTAAATCATCTACATTCATTCAATTGTGGGACTTCCCTGGTGGTCTAATGGCTAAGACGCCATGCTCCTAATACAGGGGGTCTGAGTTGGATCCCTGGTCAGGAAATAGATCCCACATGTCGCAACTAACAGTTGGCATGTTGCAAATAAAGATCCATTGTGCCACAACTAAACCTGGCACAGTCAAGTAAATAAATAAATATTTTTTAAAATATGTATTAAACTAATTCAATTGTATTGATACAAGGTATGATCAAGCTTTCAGAAGCTGAAATGTACTAAAAAAAAAAAACAACTCTGAGCAACACACCATTCCAAGATATTAATTTATATTAATACAGAGTACTTGAGTTGACTGTTTACTTCAATCTTCTTCCTAAGGAGACTACATATATTGGGTTTACATAAAGCAAAATGCAATGGAAGTAGATGGCCTTTAAAGTTTCTTCTGCAACCTTTGAGTTAGCAAACGATTTTCTCCATCATGGAAACAATCTCCCAAATAGAATGAGTAGACTCCACAAGCATTGTTCTGATCACTTACTCTAGGTTTCTTATTCTGAAACCAGCTGAAAGCAAATATACTACCTTGGTAGTACAATCTTGAATTCAGAATTAAGCACCTAAGTAAAAACTGAACAAAAAGCCCCTTTAACTTTTGGACTGTGGTAAAAAAAAAAAAAATCTCCAGCCTTCCTTCAAACCTCTAAACATAACTGATTATTCCTCCTTTGCTCTACTGCAGCCTTTGTACATGTCTGTCTATTCCAATACTTACGTACTGTCCTGCAATTATTTGTTAATGTGTTAATGTTACTTCCTGACTACAGAGCAAACACATGAAGATAGTTGCTTTGACTTTATAACTGACTTTAGTATAGTGCCTGGCACACTGTAGGTGCTTAATATATCTGTTTTTTGGATGAATGAGAGCTAACAAATGTTCTCTGCATTTTCTGAATTGCTGTGTCTGGCTGGAGTCTGGGACACTGTCACGCCTCTCCCTCTGTTCAGAGCCCTCGCCCGACACCCTGCATTTGGCTCCCTCCAATGCTCCTCGGGTCTTCTGTCACAGGTGACTTCCTCTGAGAAACCCCTGTCCTGTGGGATTAGTTGCTAGCTCACTCTGTGTTCTCGTGGTATGGCAGTCACTTAATTGACCATGTCCCCTGCTAGATACACATAAATACATTCAAATGCTTTATCATCAGCACCAGGGCATAATCCACAAAGGTGCTAAATAAATGCTACTTGGATGGATAACTATCAGTCACCTCTTTTTTTTTTTTTTTTTTAATTTTCTGGCTGCACTAAGGCAGCTTGTGAGATCTTAGTTCCCCAATCGGGAATGGAACTGTGCCCTCAGCAGTGAAAGTGCAAAGTCCTAACCACCAGATTGCCAGGGAATTCCCCAGTCACCTGTTTTAACCCCTTTACCAGAAGACAAGAAATAAATTTGAAGTAAGTTAATTTTAAATTTGAAACAAATAAATGGATTTGCTGGAGGAATGCACATTTTTACACCATCACATTTATGTTATTTTTAATATCAATAAAACTGTCACATTACACAACAAAAATAGTATAACCAAGAAAATCAATCATTTCATCCAAAGTCACCATTTCAAGATAAATCCACTAGTCTCCCCTCTTGTATACAAGCTTTATTTATGTGTTTTTTAGGTAATGTCAACCAAAAAGACAGATTTCTACTTCTATGTATTTCCTATATACCATACAACACAGGATTTATGATTAATTTCTGCAAATAGGCTAACAGGAACTTTAAAATTCGTGCAAACAGAAGTGCGTTGTACTATTCAGTAGAAGAAAAAAAAAAAAAAAGAAATGGCTGTAATACACCTGAGGATGTGAGCTCTTCCGTAGCTCTTCGCAATCTGATATTATGATGGAGTCCAAGGCCAGAGCATGTGGGTCAGCTTAGGTAATAGTGGCCCCAGGAAGGGGACAGACATGGAATTCAGAGGAAGCGCTACACATAGACAGTTAGAGATCCTGTTCTGCACAGCCTGCAAAAATAACCACAGAAAGCTCTTGACTCAGCTTGGCCCCACAGTCAATTTCTTAAAGTACAAGCCACCTTTAATGAACTAAATCCATAGGTCTGGAGACACTGTTACATGCTAAAGTGACTTTCAAACATAGGAGAGATAGTTGATTTCTGGCAACCTGTGAGATAGTGAAGGTATTGAACTTGTGAATATACTCCAAATATGCTCAAGTGATGAGTCATAATTTTATTAATTATCTCATGCAGAAGCTAGCAAGAAATTTTATGTTTCAACTCTGCACACCAGAGAGGGGTTCACATAAGTCACGAGGCATGCTAGTCAAAAGAGGTCACTTACTTTCCAATATACCAGTAACAATGAAGAGAGTATATCACCATCCAGCTTCAAGCGAGCACAGGTACTCCCCATTTCCAACACACTGTCTTCCCTGAAACCAATGGATTCCGCTACTCTCCCTTAGTCTCTCTTCTCTTTGTATACAGACTCCTGAGAAAGTCGCATACTTCTGGAGCTTTCAATTTCTCACCGCTTCTCCAACCTGGCTTCCATCCCAGCTCATGCAAAGGGCCACCCTTTCCAAGGTTTCCAGTAACCTCCTCTCAGCCAAATCAAACTGCTTCTTCCCTGGACTAATCACTTGATTTCTTCACTCCCAAAAGCCGGTCAGCACAGTCCACTATTATAAATAACTCCCTTCTCCTTGATTCCCCATTGTCCTGTACTTCCAGACATACTCCAGCTATTTGTCATTTTCCTTTGCATCCTGTTAAATCTTTTCTAATCAGATTCTAACACAGGTTCTAGAGTTTATCACTTGGGCTCTTTCTTAAATATAACTTCCCTCATAACTATGTACTTTGTCCACTAAAAGTACCTTTATAGGTCAAATTTCCCCATAAAAATTCAATCCAAGGAAAGTTTTGATTAAGTATTTTTGTCAGTTGCTGATCCACAGTAGCAATGCTTTTTATATAGTTAAAGAATAGATAGTTCCTGCCCTCAAAGAACTTAGCATGGAGCTCTCTAGCACAGAAAGGAATCTTAGAATGATCTAGTCTTTAGGAAACATCATGGCAAGCCCTTAGCTGGGTATGCCTTCATTGTGTGACCTCATTGGGTTTAGTTTGGTCTACACAGCTTTGTTTTTGTTAGAGGTCACTTTAAAAAAATCAAGAGATTTTGTATCAAAATTCCAACTTCTTAATTCCTTTGAAAATTCAGATATAGACACATTGAGCTCACAATCCTACATGACAACAATAAGTAGAGCTAAACTGCTACAGTTCCCTTCAGATAGGGCATTTGCTTTCCACATATCAGGTCCCAAGTGTCAGCTGCCATACATCATAGCACTTGTGTTTGTGGGGTGGTTTCCCTTAAGAAATTTATCTCATCCTTTGTGGCTATTAAATGTCAAAGTGCAAAATGATAAATAAACAATGAAATGCTTCTTATGGCCATCCAGCTTCATTTGCTTATTTAACATGGTTGTTCCTGTTTTAATTTATATTCCTGACCTCCTAATTTTATAAATTAGGACATTAACATACATAAAGATGAAATAACCTACGTAAGCTCAACGATGGGCTTCCCTCGCAGCTCAGCCAGTAAAGAGCCTGCCTGCAAGGCAGGAGACCTGGGTTTGATTCCTGGGTCGGAAAGATCCCCTGGAGAATGAAATCGCAACCTACTCCAGTATTCTTGCCTGGAGAATCCCATGGAGCCTGGCAGGCTACAGTCTATGGGGTTGCAAGAGTCAGACAGGACTGAGTGACTAAGCACACAGCACACACACACAAGTTCAACCATGTATCATTGCTCACTATTGAAAGTTACACAGCTATTAGTTACACATCCGTATCTCCACATCCCTGAAAAACTTTTTTTCCCAGAAAATAATTCCTGATCGCTCCATCAGAGTGAGATGCTCCCCATCCCCCCAACCCCCTAGGATCCCCTTAACAATTTATATTTACAGATTTCATAAAGAGAAAGAAGCACTCATTAACCATTCATAAGAGCCCAAGAAAGAATGAACAGAGTTAATTACAATTGCATAAGGAGATAGCTACATTCATTTTGAAAGAATGTGAGTATGATTAAAAAGAAGCTTTAGAAAGTGTCACAGAGATTAATTTTTAGCAACGCTTTGAATAGGAGAAACATTATGTTATCAGGAGTTTGGATAGTATCCATAAAGGCTCAAAGAAAAGAAAAATTTACATTTGCTTGAACAAAATGAAGAATACAACTGAAGATGGGCCTGTCAGGTAAAACACATGTGAAGGAGGGGGCAGCAGTGAAGTGATGTATAAAAACAGTGAAGTCCCAAGGAGGGACTTCCCCGGTGGTCCAGTGGTTAAAACTTTTCCTTCCAGTTTACGGGGTGCGGTAAGAGAGCTGGGATCCCACAGGGCTTGAGGCAAAAAAATAAAATAACATAAAAAGGAAGTATTATTGTAACAAATTCAACAAAGATTTTTAAATGGTCCACATCAAAAAAAAAAAAAATCTAAAAACAAAACAGACACAATAACCAGGGAGACTCTCCAAGTCCACGTGTACATACAAACTTCCTTGCTCTGTCACGAGTCTTACATCACGATTCTTACATTCCTGGTGTGTGTGGCTAGGGATAAAGAGTGGAGAGTTCACAGAGGCAACCACTCTAGACATGTTGCCTTGTTGGAAAAAAAAAATGCTATGTGATTAGAGTGGCATCTGAAGATTGATGCTGGCTATTATGTTTAGAAATTGGGGAAGAGAGCAGAAAAAGAGCAAAAGAAAAGAAGTAGAAAAGAGTTGGAGGAATATCGAGGGGTACTTTAAACAAGGATTGAGGATATAATAGGAATTAGGAAGGAAAAGATGACTTTCAGAATCTTAGTTTTTGAATAATAATGAAATAACTTCCCCAGAGTTATAAATCAACTGTATGCTTAAGAAAAAGATACAAAACTAACATAAAATATTAATTTCTAAAAGTTGACACAAGTAGATTAACTATGAACATAAGGATAAGGGTTTGCTTGGGTAATCTCTGTACCTTACTTTTAAATTTGACATGAACCTAGAACTGCTTTTAGAAAATAGTTTGGACCAACACATCATTGTAAAGCAATTATTCTCCAGTTAAAAATAAATTTTAAAAAATAGTTTGGGGACTTTCCTGGTAGGCCAGTGGTTAAGACTCCACGCTTTCACTGCTGGAGGCTCGGGTTCCATCCCTGGTTGGGGAACTAAAGATCCTGCATGCCGCATGGTGTAGTCAAAATAAATAAATAGTTTCTTTTTCATTTTTAAAATAAAGAAATTCTCTTTAGTTTGAAATGTAAAAGAAAGTACATGCTGGAAAATATTAACCTTTAACATTTTGAATAATACATTCTTCATACTTTTTACTATTATCACAGGGACTGAAATTTTGTGACTAACAAATATTTAGAACCAATAACATAAATTGTACTAGCTTCCAGTCTCAAACAATCACTTATACATGGCATTCCCTGTATGTTCTTTGTAAGGTTGGGAAACGGAGGTGTATTTAAATTTGCATTATGTCCTCAGAGTCATTAATCTACAAGCTCTATGTTCCTCACAAAGACACAGAGAATTGTTTGTCCTGGTGACCTTCACAGTATCTTGCTGGTCACAGGTCAGGTGACTATTGCTGTATTTTTTTAACATTTACTGTTTATTTGTTTTTGTAGATAAAAGATATTTTCTGCATCCTTTTAAGAGTGCTTTCTTCATGTGACAAATTAACAAAATAAATTAGTAGAGAGAAAAAAATTTTAATGGGAGAAAAGAAATCTGGTACCCTAAAATTGAACAACAGACTATCTTACCTGTGTCTCTGAGAGAAGGTCCAGTATGTTTGTAATCCTTAAATTAAACTGATGAACATATACTGTTCATCACTAAGCCCTGCTTCTGCATCGGAAGAAGATGCTCTTTGAGTAAACATACAATTTTCTGCTGTTAATAAGTTAAAGAATTCCTTTATATGTATTCTTCTCAGTTTCTATTCTCATTTCCTGGTTTCTAGGCTTGATATATGTTCTGCTTTAATAGACTAGAATGTATGTAAAGTTACTAAAATAAGAGGCTAAATATGTTAAATTCCATCATGGAAGGAACTTTGCTGATTTCCTTCACTGTTTGCCTTTCAAAATTATCTTCTCATGAAGGAACTCACTGATTTTACTCCAATTATTATTAAGCGCCGGAACTGATCCAGATGCTGGGGATGTAACAATAAGAAAACAAAGACCCCAACTCATGAAGCTTGAATAACAGAGCAAAGAGACAGGAAACAAACAAATGAAGATGGAGTATGTCCAGTGGTAACACGAAGACAACATAGGGGGAGGTAGCAAGAGTGCAGTGAGGGTGGAGAGGTCTTAGATGAGGTATTCAGACGCAATGGCTCTGAGAAAGCGGCTTTTGTTCAAAGACCTGAATGGAGTGTGGGAACCAGTCATTAGCACATCTTTCTTTACAGGGCGTTCCAAGCAGCAGATTAGAATATGCCTGCATGGAGAACTTGAGGACCAGGAAGGTCTAGGTGGATGGAGTGAAGGATAGGAGGCAGAGGGTGATGGGGCTGAGGCAGCCAGGGCCATCCATGGAGAGCCTGGCTCCTGCTGGGTTAGACTGCTGGTGTGGAACCTGTGGAATGAGATGGGGGTTTAATGAGAAAGAACAGTGTTTTAAGCTGTGATCTGAATTCACTCTATTCTTTGCTCCATATTCTTGGACTGACTCACTCCTAATTTCCTATCCCACCCATACTTTAAACCATTTTTTAATAATAGACACCACCTGGAGCTATGCACAGATTTTTTTTTTATTTAATCAATCCGAACATGTATTACTTTTATAAAAATTCAAATAATGGAAGGAGAAATCATCTCTTTTGCTATAGATTCATTGTATTGATTATGCTAATCTCTTGAAATTTAGCAACACGGCTCCTGTCAAGATAGAAGAAAGCATAATGATAAAAATTTGGCTAATTTTCCAGGACCCATCATCACTGCATTACCCAATGAAAGGTGCAATGAAGTCTCTGCTAAAAATAGGCCACTCCCTGAACCCCCTCAAGGTTAAGTGAAATAATGTCAGCCACATTGAAACAAGTAGCAACTATATTTTTACATTTTTAGATTTTTCTATCATAGTTAGCCCTAAATGAATGATATAACTCTAAAGTTCACTTCAAATAGATGGGGAAACAGTGGAAACAGTGGCAGACTTTATTTTGGGGGGCTCCAAAATCACTGCAGATGGTGACTGCAGCCATGTCATTAAAAGAGGCTTACTCCTTGGAAGAAAAGTTATAACCAACCTAGACAGCATATTAAAAAGCAGAGACATTACTTTGCCAACAAAGGTCCATCTAGTCAAGGCTATGGTTTTTCCAGTAGTCATGTATGGATGTGAGAGTTGGTCTATAAAGAAAGCTGAGCACAGAAAAATTGATGCTTTTGAACTGTGGTGTCAGAGAAGACTCTTGAGAGTCCCTTGGACTGCAAGGAGATCCAACCAGTCCATCCTAAAGGAAATCAGTCCTGAATATTCATTGGAAGTACTGATGCTGAAGCTGAAACTCCAATACTTTGGCCACCTGTTGTGAAGAACTGGCTCACTGGAAAAGACCGTGATGCTGGGAAAGATTGAGGGCAGGAGGAAAAGAGGACGACAGAGGATGAGATGGTTGGATGGCATCACTGACTCAACGGACATGAGTTTGAGTAAACTCCAGGAGTTGGTGATGGACAGGGAAGCCTGGCAAGCTGCAGTCCATGGGGTCACAAAGAGTCGGACACAACTAAACGACTGAACTGAACTGAACTGAAAATTCATTCACATAAAGACAGTGTCTCCTGGCAGGGAATGGTCAAGTGCCTGTAGGATGTAACCAGGATTCTAGGCCTCCTAAGAACTAGAAAAATCTCTAAACCACTCTGAGTCACTGTGAAAAATGATGGATTTGTAGTTGAGCCCCTTTCCAGTTGGAAAATGCTGTTATCTTGGAACCGATTATCAAACACAGTATGGGTTAGGAATGTCCAATTTAAGGATGAGGAATTAGAATAGATTTTAATAAAAGTAATGCTTTTTCTCTTAAGCTTTAGTTTGCAAGCTGGGAAAACATGCATTCATAAATGACAGGAGCAATGTTGCTGACCTTGCCCAAACACACTGATCAGTTAATTTATGCATGTTATCAAATACATATGATCAGCAACATCACATGGACAAATTGATGATCTACCCTAGTTTTCCTTCCCAGTAGGGGAAAAACACATACAAATTCATCCATGTACACACACATATATTCTCTGTAAGAGCAACCTTGGTGGACGCCCTGACCAAAGAACCCCAAAGCTTTTATCTATTAATATAAAATTATCCAAACTTCGGGAAAATTTCTAAGTTCTAAAAGATTGGGAAAAGGAGGAAATAAAAGAAAGCAATCCAGACCATTGACTTCAAAGTGGGAAGCTTAGTGTTACACTGTTTAAACATAACTTGTTATTAATATTTTAAAGCATAGTTAACTCTTACAACAGTTTTATCTAAGTGTCTTTTCTTTCCCTTTCGGTTCCAAGCTCCTCAAAAGCCATGGCTCACATTACCTAATACATACTTATATGTAAGCCAGCTTTAACAGTCACATAGGGAGAGAGGCTGCCATAAATACATAATACTATGTCCCAATCAGTGAGTAATAAACAGTTATACATATCTCAGAAAGGCATCTCCTTATAAAGATAACAAAGTTATTTCTCAAGATAATGTTTCTTGACATTTAAAAAATCATACAAAATAGATAAAATGAGATCTAACCCAGTCAGGGTAAATAAAAAATGTCCACAGAACTCATCTCCCTCTCCTCCAAAATCCAGGCTGAATTTCTTTCCTGACTCTACCATGAATATGCCTTCTCAGCTCAGGATCCATCACCAAAGCTCTCTATATCATCCTCTCCCAGCCTTTGGGAAGCTTTTTTACCACAAAACTGAAATTAATATTTATAGTTAAAGTCCCTGTAATAAAAGAAATGAAGCATCACACTGGGTATTAACAGTTACTTAAATGAGAGTAGTACTCGCTATTTTCAGAATTAAAATAAGGCCTTGTACCTTGTAGGTTACATGACCTGTAAGTTTTGCACCCCTGAAAGAAAACCTTCTTTCAGGTCTATGAGTTTCTCTTTAATGAATCCCTTTATTTTGAGACTCCTGAACTTCAGAAAATATATTGGAAGAATTCTTACTTAAAGCTACCTTAAAAAAGAAAACAAGAACGGAAAATAAGAGGATCCTGGATCCTGGATTCAATCACAGGAGTAAGCTGTCAGTCATTTTGAATAACTTGGTCTCAACTGGGTCATTAGAGAATCATGAAATAAAATGTACAAGTGTTTTCAGTGCTAGTTTTCAGCCAGGCTTGACTGAATCATATGGGTGACCTAATAATTAATGGAGCATTTAAATAAAAATCTGTGACTTTGAACAAGCTGTCTCACTGAAGCTAATATCAGCAAGAGGATGAGGAAATTTCTGATATCCCAGATGGCCTTCATTTGGGAAACCAAGAATGGTTTTATAAAAAAATGTTTGGTCTCCATTACAGGCAGAAAACTATTCTGAATGTTTCTAAAGAGCTATTGAAATTCAGTGATGAGTCTGTTTCAGGTGGAACAGCAGTGATGATTTTTTTCTATTGTGATCGCCTTAGGAAGTGAATTCACATCGTGTGTACTAGAACATTTTTTGAAAATGCAGTTTTAAGGAACAAAAGGACAGGAAAACAGTACAGAAAACCTGATAGACCTCTGTCTGATACTAAATTGCATCGCAATGTTCTCTTCCTCTTTTGAATAGTAATAATTACCACTTACCTAGTGCTTTATTGTTTACACAGTTTAATCATATTATTTCCCCTGATTTTCTCAAGAGCCCAAAGAGGTAGGTAGATTTATACCAGCAACATAAGGGAGCATTTGAAAATGCAAACACTTGCTTCTTTCTTTTCTCTGGGACTCTTCCTTAATCCTTTTAGGTTTTTACCTCCAAAATGCCACCTTTTTCTGTGAGACCGTCCCTGGTGACCCTACCTAAAATTATAAGTCATCCCACATGTTTCACAGCTTTCTTTTTCTTTTTTCTCTTTCCTCTTTGCACTTATCACTCCAATGTATGATATATATATATATATATATAATTTTTTTTTTTAATTCTTCATTCCCCTTCCCTATTAGAACACAGGCCTATAAGACCCTGCCTTTTTAGTCTGAGTTGTTCACGGCTACATCTCGAGCATCAAGAAGAGGTATCTAACAGGTAACAGGGGCTCAGCCTATACTGTTTAAATGAATAGAGTCAGGTTCCTTCTCTGTACTTCTTTGTAAAATGTTGTAGTAGTTCCCATTATTTAAGGTTGTTAAGGCGATTAAACCTCATTAAGCCCTATAATGCACTTAACACAGCACCTAGAATGTAATAAGCATAGAATCAATAGAAATCATTACTTTCATTTTTCAGGTAAGTGAACTGAGATTTGAAGAATTTAAATGATTTTGCTAAATCACACAGCAAGTATTTAGTGGTGTCTGATCAGAATCTGGTTTGACTTCCATTTCAGTATCTTTTTTTAAATGTATAGAAATTATTCAATGCCATAAATGTCACCTTCTGTACAACAGACCTATTGAAAAGTACTGTGGAATAAAATGCCTAATAAAAAAAAAAACTACCATTTATTCAGTGTTTACATGAGCCAGACATTTTCCCTTACATAAATCATTTCTGATAATACTCATTAAAGACTCTATGAGAGATCAATTCTATTATTATCCTCATGATAAAACAGAGGTACAGTTGAGTAACATGCTCTCTGTATTAAGTAACTTGACGGAGGTCCCAGTGTTACAAAGCAGATCTGGGGTCTGCTTAGAGGTCTTTCAACTCCAGAGCCCCTAACTACCCCACCGCATCCCCTGCCAGCCCTGCCCCAGCTTGCCATTGCTCCCCACCCTCTCCCTGCAGAGATCTTATAGAGGTTCACCCGAAGGTGAATATAGGGTCTTCTGGTTCTGAGTGATCCATGGGAGAACAGAATAGTCCTGTGAGACCAGAAGCCCCTGAAACATCGTACCCCGAGGATCTGGCAGAATAATGGGAATGCACAAGGAGAAGTGTTGTGCTCCAAGAGTACAGGGCTCTCTGAATTCTTTCTTTGTGTATAAAAGCTTCTATTCACTGAGACTTAAGAGAAAAAAAAAATCCCCTTTACTCTCTGTTCTTTGAAGCGTTTACATCATTTCTTCTCACATTCCAATAATTCAGCAGAAACAGCTGTTCTGCCATCGTGGGCAAGAAGCCATAAACTGCATTCCAAAGAGTGTGTTCCATTCCGTTATTATTTATTAATTAATGCTATAGCTCCTGCTTCATAGTGAATGAATATGTCAAAAAGAAAAAAAGGGAGAAAAGTTACATTTTCTCTATTTCCCTAACCCAAAGAAATATCTGATTTTACATCCCTGTCTTCTAAATGAACTGCTATGTTATTCTCTCCATTTTTCTAATAAATTCATTAAGAATCCTTCCTTGTCTTTTGCTACAATACAGGCCAGGAATATTTTATCATTAAAGCTGTTTCATAAGTAAAAGTGAAAAAGATTTCTTTATCTCAGGGAGCCAAAAAATACAAAGAAGAAAATTTCAAGACAGTGAAAATGGGAAATATCTTGCATATAAATTTTTTAAATGATAAACATTCAAAACAGAACAATTCTGCACAGCTAGTACAATCTTATCACTGAAAGCCTAACCAGCTACCCAGATGTTCCAAATCACAGGAGGACTAATATATCATTGATGCAATTAACAAGATCTAGTCTTAGAAGTTTGCTCCTTATCTATACAATTGCATCTATATATTTATTAGATGATAGTGAATACCTTACTAATCTATATTTAGTTCAGAAATAAAATCTACAGCATAAATATATTTAGTTGTATTTAGCAATATAGTCACTATTTTTCTGGATTTTTATGGTCATAAAAAATAGTTTGGCTACTTCAGATTTTAATTTAGTGATCTCTTACATAAAACAGAAAATTGGGACTTTTCTCTCTAAAACATTATAAAGCTACAAAACCAGATTCTCTGAAGTACTCAAATTTTCTTGAATAGCATTATAATTTTTCATATACAGAAGGTATTTTTGTGTTCAAAGTTCATGCATTCATGAAAATACATTTTCATTCCTTTTTAAGATTAATTAAAAACAAAAGGATCCAAGTACTAATATGAGCAAAAATAGTTGCATTTACTCAGTCATTAAAAACTAAAATGATTTTTTCTGTAATATTTTGTGTGTTCTGTTTCACCTGATTTCTTTCTGTTCAAAAAAATCAAAGAAAAACATTTAACTGAAAATATTTTGCTTTGAAGAACTGACTTTTTATACCTAGGGCAGATTTTAGATACAAAATGTGTGCTCAAAACTTTATTTAAAAGTGTGATTAAAGTATCTGTGTATCTATTTCACACTATAAGTATAGTGACAGAGAACTGATGCGAATTTTTAACTAAATATTGTTGAAAAATACAGAATATCTTAACTAAAATATTTAATTTCTTTCAAACCTACCAGCAGTAGGTTAACTATCTTTTCTTAAACACAGAATCTGTAAGTACAGATATCTTTAAAATAAATATGTACACACATCTTTAATTGTTACCCTAAATAAAAGTGTTTGAAATCCTATCATAAATGCTCAAGAATAAGGAAGTCACATAGTTCTCCTCAGTTGGTTAATTTGAGAAGTCCAATATTTTAGGACATTCAGCTACACCTTGAATTTATGTGTCTACTTGGATGAAAAGAATAATAGATAATCAGAGGGAATTGCAGAATGAAATAAGAAATTTATATTCTTGCAAGAATCAACAACCCAACTCTGTCCATTTACATCCCAAGGAAAAGTGGAAAGTGAAGAGAGTAGTGCCACCCAGGGGCAAGCTGAAGAAGCAGCCACCAAGCCCTGGGCTCTGCTGATCTGTGACCATGCTAACGCTGGAACTGCTTTATTTCTTACAGTTTTGCTTTGATTAGCCCTGGCTACGGCCTTAAAAAAAATCAACTCACTCACCACATTTGGCAGAAGTGCTAAAGGAAGCACCCTTTAGACTCTAAATTTAAACTCTTAAGTTTCTGGACTGGTGAGCTGTCACATAGTAAAGAATGGTTTAATTTTTCTTCCATTCATACAGGCTTTTCTCCTAAGAGAATATGATCCACTCCTGTGATGTTGATTTTTAACACAATGGTTCCTTAGAAATTGTGCTACCAAAGCAAAATTATGCACTTTAATTGCAAGCTGATGTTTTGAGGGATGGTCAATGATTAATATCCCTAAGGATGGCCCTCACCCCAAGATAGACTTAATTTCAAATTTCCTCCAAGTGACAACCACTAGCTTTGCAAAATGGCTTCCTGTAACATTGCCTGTGTTTTATATCATTAATTTCAGCCAGCTGCCTCAGGCAGCAGAATACTGGTCTTGTCAGTTTGAACACAAAGACATCAAGAATGACTGACAAATAAAACACTCTTTAAAAACCAAACATGGAACACTTCATCTTGTTATTTTCAAGGGAAGGATCACAGAGAATTGTGATAAATCCCCATTGTTTTCACATGTATGACTTTGAACTTTTCTTCTTTGTATCCATTAAATTCACATAAGAAGGAGTGCCTCAGTGGCCCTTTGCCCTCACACCCACCACATCCAATTATGTAGAAAGTGAATGTTTTCTACATCTAATGATCAGGTCTGCTGGGCCATTTGACACTGAAGTAAACATAGGGAGAAAAAGCTTTTCAGAGCAATTGGTATGGATCTCATTGCATCATATACCATTGGCTCAGAGTGTGTAGTTAATAAGGGCTTCTGTAAAAACTGCATGCTGCAGCTAAAATTCAACCCCATTAGCCAAGTATTTCTAATCCATTTTTAGGTGCACTTAAAACAACTGAAGCATTAAAGGTCCACATGAAAATCTGCATGTTAATGAGAGATGCAAATTCAAGGTTTGGATGGAACCCAAACAATATGAGTTTCTAAAAGATTTATACTTTCAGCATACTTCATGGAGAGACTCCATCAACTAAATTATAGAGTCTTTGGGAAATGTATTAGGGTTCTTTGATTTCTGCAATGTTGGTTTAGCTTATCTCTTTTGTGATAGGCCAAAGTAGAAGTTTTAGTCTTGCAAAATTCTCTCTTTAATGCAAAAGGATCAGAGACTACTATGCTATACATGCAGCACACAAGGCTTCACTTTTTGTTTTTTCTATTTTTTGCACAGTTCATACTGTCAACCACTCAATTCAGTTCAGTTCAGTTCAGTCGCTCAGTCGGGTCTGACTCTTTGCGACCCCATGAATCACAGCACGCCAGGCCTCCCTATCCATCAGCAACTCCCAGAGTTCACCCAAACTCATGTGCATCAAGTCGGTGATGCCATCCAGCCTCCTCATCCTCTGTCATCCCCTTCTCTTCTTGCCCCCTAATCCCTCCCAGCATCAGGGTCTTTTAAAGTGAGTCAAGTCTTCGCATGAGGTGGCCAAAGTATTGGAGTTTCAGCCTCAGCATCAGTCCTTCCACAGAACACCCAGGACTGGTCTCCTTTAGGATGGACTGGTTGGATCTCCTTGCAGTCCAGAGGACTCTCAAGAGTCTTCTCCAACACCACAGTTCAAAAGCATCAATTCTTTGGCACTCAGCTTTCTTCACAGTCCAACTCTCACATCCATACATGACCACTGGAAAAACCATAGCCTTGACTAGACGGATCCTTGTTGGCAAAGTAATGTCTCTGCTTTTGAATATGCTATCTAGGTTGGTCATAACAACCATAGTTATTCAAAAAACAGGAAACTGATCAAGTCAGAGTTTCCAAACACCCAAGATACTTCTTGAAGGTACAATGGGTACTGGGAAATTTTAAGTTACACAATGTACTCAAAGAATATTAAAGTTTAATATTCAGCTAAACAAAACAGGAAAATTAACCCTTGCAAAAAGAAAATTCAGTAGCATACATAGAGGTCAAAAATCAGCCACAAAGTCTTTTGAGATACTTTTACATTAGAAATTAAGAGCTGTTTATTTGCTGTTTCAAAAGTGGTCGGCCACCTATCTAAGTACACACTTGCTTAGAAATGAAGGGGATGGTAGAGAACGCTAATGATAATCCTCCTTTGCTTGGAGAGAGGAGTCAGGCTCGGGGTATGGGGACGTGGCCCCCAAGCCCTTCTTGTTGCTGTGAGGTAGGGCGATCAGGGGCAAGCCACACACTTCTGACCCTCAGAGACAGAGCCCCTTCTCATCTCTCCCTCACTACTTCCCACAGCCTCTCTGGCAGAACTTATAGGTGGGTTCTACAGAACTGTTAGGGAAGCAAACTCACTGAAATAGCCCACCCTGGCCAGGCACCATAGTAACCATTTGCGTGAGTTATAACAGGAGATCCCGGTAAGGAACACAGAACAAGCCAGGAAAAGTTCAAAAGGAGACTGCACGTGTCCAACCACCTCCCAGAATCCTTCTCGCTGGCATCCATCTTGCCTGAGCAATGTGAGCACCTCCAGGAAGGACCCTGTGTCAGAACGATTGGCCAAAGACAACACAGAAACCAATCCCATCACCATAAAACCTGAGACTGTGAGCCATTCAGCAGAGCAGATCTCTTGGGTTCCCCCGCTCTACTGATCTCTGCCCAGGAATCCTTTCCTTTGTCAGCACATGTGTCTCCTCGGACAATTCATTTCCGAGTGTTAGACAAGCACTCCCTTTCAAGCCCTGGAAGTGAAGTGAAGTGAAAGTCACTCAGTTGTGTCCGACTCTTTGCGACCCCATGGACTATACAGTCCATGGAGTTCTCCAGGCCAGAATACTGGAGTGGGTAGCCTTTCCCTTCTCCAGGAGATCTTCCCAACCAGGGATTGAACCCAGGTCTCCCGCATTGCAGGGGGATTCTTTACCAGCTGAGCTACAAGGGAAGCCCTTCGGGCCCTGGAAGGAGTCCCCTTTCCTGCAAGAGAACCAGAATCCAGCTTCCTTTTCACACTGCTACCTTGGACCTACTTTCCTATTGTGTAACTTTTCATTCCTTTGGGTCTTGACCATTTAAGAAGCAAAACCCCTGTGGTGGAGGAGAAAGGTCCCGGCAACTAGAGGCAGAGGGAGGTGCCACACTATCACTTAACCCTTCACTAGTATACAGCCTTTGCAGGGCCCAGGTGGCAACCCAGGGAAGAATGGGAGGCCTGGGAAGAGCATCCTGAAGCAGAGAAGAGACATTCAGTTGAGTTCAGTTCAGCTCAGTGGTGTCCGACTCTGGCTCTGAAAATGAAACAAGGGGTTGTCAAAACATGACAATGTTGCCATTTCCGCAACTGTCTTGCATCGCCAGAAGACCTACGAGTTGCTGAGCAGAAACTTGGCGGATAAAGAACCTACAAGAGCTTGTGCTGCCTGGACATTAAGAATGCACATGTAAGATTCTATGGGCTTCCATCTTGCTAAGCCCTCTTGATCATTCTCCAAAAGCCCTTAAAGACTGAAGCCTGCTTGGAAAAAAACAAAACAATGTGAGAAAAATAATCATTTTCTCTGATGATTCTCTCAAACGCTTCTACATCTTTTTTCCCTGAAAAATATTACATGTGTGTTTTGCAAATACTGACTTTTAAAAGGCCATATCATAATTCCTTATTAATCATTTGCATGTCTCACCAGTTGTACAGGACATTATTCCTCAAACCTTGAGCATAACCTTTCAAATCTATGCTAAATTGTCTTTAACTCTCTAGGAAAATGAGCAAAAATTCATGAAAGTAATAAACATATGGACCAAAAAATATATGCACAATTGAGAATTTAAAATCTGTCAAGTTTTTACAATACTTATAAATTGCTTTTGTGAAATGGCATCCTCCCTAACAGTAATCATTAGACCATGTAGTTTGCATGGAAAACGGAACATGATTCAATATGTTCCAACAGCCCATATACTTTACACTATTCATGAAGTAGAAGAAAGAGCAACAAAACTGCAGGCAGCAAAAAAGGAAACTAATAAATTCATATTAATGACCTCATGAACATATTAAATCATGACATTTAATTCAACAACTGAAAATGCAATGGGCAGCACACAGAGGGCTGAGTTAGACGCTCTCAAAGTTTGGGCATACGATCAGGAACATAAGAGCCTTTGAAATTTCAATTAGTATGGTTTTTCCAGTGGTCATGTATGGATGTGAGAGTTGGACTGTGAAGACAGCTGAGCGCTGAAGAATTGATGCTTTTGAACTGTGGTGTTGGAGAAGACTCTTGAGAGTCCCTTGGCCTGCAAGGAGATCCAACCAGTCCATTCTGAAGGAGATCAGCCCTGGGATTTCTTTGCAAGCAATAATGCTGAAGCTGAGACTCCAGTACTTTGGCCACCTCATACGAAGAGTTGATTCATTGGAAAAGACTCTGATGCTGGGAGGGATTGGGGGCAGGAGGAGAAGGGGATGACCCAGGATGAGATGGCTGGATGGCATCACCGACTCGATGGACGTGAGTTTGAGTGAACTCCAGGAGATGGTGATGGACAGTGAGGCCTGGCATGCTGCGATTCATGGGGTCGCAAAGAGTCAGACACGACTGAGTAACTGAACTGAACTGAACACTATTAAAAAGTAGTCCTAACCATGTATTTAGGGCTCTGAGCTAAGTCAATTCTCATCTCATCCTTAAACTCTATTATAACCTTAAAAATCAGGTATTACTACATCTTGTCAAAGAAAGTAAGAAACTAAGGCTTAAAAGAGGCTAGGGGTTTGCCAGCAGCCATATACTTTCAGATGCCAGAAATTTCTAAAATTTCTTTAAACCTGCTCCATAAGCAATAGATAAAATTTTTCATGCTCTCTATTTACGGAAATGATATCTCATAAGTCTAATCCATATGACAAGAATGTTGGCTCCTATGTACTAAGAGCACTACGTGAGTGACAGAAATAATAAAAGTTTTTCATATACACTTTTAAATTTAATCTTTACAGTAAGTGTAAGTGAGTATCTTAGTCCTTTCAGGCTGCTATAACAAATACTCAGACTGGGTATTAGACTAGCTTATAAACAGCAGAAATTTACTTTCCATAGTTCTAGAGGTCGAAAGTCTAAGATCAGAGAGCCAGCATGGTCGGGTTCTGGTGAGGGCCCGCTTCTGAGTTGCAGACTGCTGAGTTTTCATTGTACTTTCCACAGGGCAGAAGAGGTAAGGGAGCCCTCTGGGGTCTCTTTTAAAGGGCACTAATCCCACTAATGAGAGCTTCACTCTCATCACCTAATCACCTCCCAAACAGCTTACTTCCTAATATCATCCCCTTGGGGATTAGGTTTTCAATATATGAATGGGGACAAGGGAAACACATCCAATCCATAGCAGAAAGTTACTTATTATTTCCATTTATTAAGATGAGAAAACTGAGGCTTTGAGAATTAGTGTCTAGAGAGGATGTGGAGAAAAGGGAACCCTCCTCCGCTGTGGGTGGGAATGTATGTTGGTAGAGCCACTACAGAAAACGGTATGGCAGTTCGTCAGAAAATAAAATGGAATCACCATGTGATCCAGCATTCTTGGATGTATATCCAGGCAAAACTCTAATCCAAAAAGATACGCACAATCCCATGTTCACAGCAGCACTATTTACATAGCTAAGACATGGTATCGACCTAGATGTTCACTGACAGGTGAGTGGATAAAGAAGATGTGGTACATGTACACAATGGAATATTATTCAGCCAGAAACAATAATGAAATAATGTCATTTGCAGCAACATGGATGCAACTAGAGGTGATCATACAAAGTGAAGTCATAAAGAAAGACAAATACCATGTGATATCATTCAGAAGTGGAATCTAAAACATGATACAAATGAACCTACCTACAGAACAAAAACAGACTCATGGACATAGAGAACAGACTTGTAGTTGCCAAGGAGGATGGGGCTTGGTGGAGGTGGGGGGGTACAGGGAAGGAGGTTGGAGTTAGGAGATGCAAATCATTATACATGGAATGGATAAGCAACAAGGTCCCTACTGTATAGCACAGAGAACTATATTCAATATTCTATGATAAATCATAGTGGAAAAAATATAAAAAAGAATATGTGTGTGTATATATATGCATATATATATACCTGAATCACTTTGCTGTATAGCAGAAAGTAACACAACATTGTAAATCAACTAACTTCAGTAAAATAATATATAAAAATGTCCAAAAACAGTTGAAAGAAGTAGCTTCCCCAAAGACACGTAGCTACTAAGTGGCAGAGTCAGGATTGGATCCAGTCTCTTGGCCCACAATAGCCATGATCCTAAAACACTTTGCAATATTGCCTTTACCTCTTCAAGTAGGTCAGCAAATGAACTGAACTCTCATTTTTCATAACAGAAAGTAAGCTAAATGCATGAAGAACAGCCAGTTAATACAAACTGGCTAGTTTTTATCCAGTACCATTGTGAAGTGAAAGTGCTTTGGTCTTACATGAACTTTTTATTCTTTGATAGTAATACATCCCCAGAGTTAAAGAAAACCAGATACAGTGAAATTGAAAACATACTTTGAGAAATAGTCATTCTAATTTCATTTTCATCAGAACTTTCTGATTTGTAATTTGGTTCCCTGAGTAGATTTCCACAAAAAAAAAAAAAAAAAAAAAAAAAACAAGGTATGAAGATGACGTGTCTATCTGAAAAAGTGGTATCTTATTTCGTGAATGGTTTAATCAATCCATACCCTATGCATGCACTTACTGTGAGCACACCATTAAAAATAGTATGCCCCTGGATGAATTAACAAAAATACAAAAACTAAGGTCTGTACAAGCAAAACTATGAACAAAATTATGGGCCATGAATATCCCCAATAGAATGAATGACTTGGCCTAATACAACCATCTAGTATCCCTCAGAGCAAAGCACAGAGGTTTTAGAAGAGGGGTCTTGAAGTACACTCCAGGTTTGAATTCTGGCTCTAATACTTAGTAGTCATGTAACCTTGGAAAAGTGTTCAACTTCACTCTTCCTCAGTGTTCTTATCTGTAAAATAGGAATAATAATAGAACTCTCCTAGGGTTATTATTATTAATAGAGGTGGAATCTTCTTAAGAGTGTCTAGCACATACTTAGAGATTCCCTGGTGGCTCAGATGGTAAAGTGTCTGCCTACAATGCGGGAGACCTGGGTTCGATCCCTGGGTTGGGAAGATCTCCTGGAGAAAGAAATGGCAACCCACTCCAGTATTCTTGCCTGGAGAATCCCATGGACGGAGGAACATGGTAGGCTACAGTCCATGGGGTCACAGAGAGTTGGACACGACTGAGCGAGCTTCACAGCACATACTTAGTTCTCAAAAAATACTGGCTATTAGTAATTTCTCTTCGATTCACAAGCATCTCAATTTTTATTGATTAGCCAATCATCCTATGAAATCATCAAAGATATGCTGTTTTATTTTTCATTCATGGTCTCCATGAAATGACAAACAACAGATAGAGGATGCCACTTATAGTTCATGCCTGACTCAACCCCATATTCAGTCAACCTAAAACCAACTCTCCAGGCTTCAGTGCTCAACCTCTTAAAATATGTACTTATTTTAATTCCATAAATTGTCTAAAATTCTTCATTACAAAGTTGAAATAAAACAGTTGCATAGTCTCTTTCCCTGGCTCAAAAGTTTAGTGACAAAAACAAGAAAAAATGCTGGCTTTGTGTTCTATTAAGATGGTGATTAACCAAATCCTTAAGCCAAATATTTTGAATACCTCTTGAAACAGCACAGAACAGATATTTAGTAAACATAGAGGATTTCAACTTTATGACTAAGCTCTGACCATTTCAATGTTTCAGTGTACTTGTGAAGGAAAAACAATGTCAAAACCACAAGATAATTCAATGTAGATATCTTTTAAAAACACAGTGCCATGGAAACAAATACATGTTGTACATGTCTTTATTTAGCAGCTATAGATACACATGATTTTTACCACAAGATGCACAAAGCAGTTAGCTCTAGGAGATTTTTATCTGCTTTATTTAATCTAAACTTTCTATATTTTAGGTTAAAAACATGTAATAAGTATAATTAAAAATAAAAAATCACTTTCATTTTGAAAAAGAGAGAAATACAAATATTTTTGGAGTCCTCAAGCATTCTGATGTATGACAGAATATGAAATAATAGTTTTGCTTTCAAATAATCAATGTGTGAAGATTGATGGTCTGACTATTTTGTGAGCCCTTAGAAGAGTCAGATGGTACCGACCTTGACTTAGGTAGTATCTGTGAAATCAAGACACTCCAAAAAACAGGTTGCTAAGTTACCACCCTGGTACTGAAGATTACATACTCTAAACTAACCATAAACTAGAGTGCATTTCACTGGGGATATCAATTCCTTTCCAAAGTACGGAGTTTCTGCCTTATGCTAGCTAGGATCACTTTAAAATACCACTGAGATAAATAATGTCTTTCACTTATGAATTCCAACTGATTGCAGGGAAACTTTAAAGTCCTAGCAACACTGTTGCTATAGCAATGCAACCTGATTAGATATTCTTAGCAACCAGCCACAACTCACACCCACGGAGTCCCTTCATTTATAACAAGAAGAATAATGTTGACATTCCAATCTCTAAAATATGCAGAATTCAGTGACAGACATCTATGGATGAGAGAGGCCTGTGAGATCCAATGGAATAGCAAGTTAATAAATAATATACCTGGGCCTTGAACACATCCTATATGCATACAATAAGCACATATAAAAGTGTATTCCACATGGCTAAAAACTGAAGATGTGTCATTTGGCCCTTGGAGTATATGTAAACCAGCAGAATCTTTCAATTTCATACTGTAGTAACTAAAGTTTACATGCTTCTCAAATAGTATATTTCATACTGAATTAACAGAGATAACAATAAACTTTCATGTTTGTGACCTACAGCAACAATTTGACATTTTGATTCTAAAGCTTTCATCAAAACTGGTATCACATTTGAAAAACCAAGCCACTAATGAGAGTGAGGGTATGGCTAATTATGAGGGGCACAGCAAAAATACTGCCTTCATCACACGTGCTTAAGCCAGAGCTGATACAAGGGATGGATTGAGTTACTGCTCTGCAGGAAAGGATCTGTCACATCCTGAGCAGGATACAATTCTGAAGACCAAATTCTGCAGTCATCTCCAGGCTGATCATAACAGGAAGGTCAAACGCAGGATCAGATCTATGAAGGCTCAGAAAAGAAAACAACAGCCCAGAAAGCTACAAACACAGTCCATGATTCTATAACTAAATAAAGGATGCTTTTCTATAAACTGAGATCCTGAATCATTCTGTTTTGATATGGAAAAGAGCCCAATTACATTCTTAGCCTCCCCTGAATGGCTATACTCTGGCAGTTAATAACCCAGTCTCTCCATATATATACAGTTTCTGTTATAAATAGAGGAGTACAGTGGGAAGGAATTAAGGTGAAAAATAACCAGAATCTTTTGCTGCTGTTGTCATTGCCTTTGAAAGTTATTAAATTTGAGACATGGATCCAATATTCTGAAAATAATGACTCTCAGCTAAGAGACAGAATTAGAAAACCCTTTTGAAAGGTCTCCAATTTTGACATTTATCTTAAATTTTCAATTCTATCTTAATTCTGCATTGAAAACTTTTTGCACATCCCTATATAAAAATATAAGAAAATTATTATCATGCACATATGCATGGTTAGAAGAATGTTTAACCCAGCAGTCAAAAATAACAAATAACTTCACTGGAAACAGTCTAAATATATAAAAATGTGGCATTGACTAAATTAATTATGGTGTCTTGTATCATGAAATCCTGCTCCACAACCCTCTTACCTGTCATCTTGAAACCTAAAAAGTATAAAAAATTGAAAGTTTATATATAACTTAACTGGCAGAAAAACCTGATCTGATCAGACCCATTTAACACCAAAATCTAACTGGAAGTGAGACTACTCAGAGGCTTTATTTGTCTCACACAGTGTGATTATTCTTATGGTTCACTGCAGAAATACTCATGTGTTTGATTGCAGAGTGCTACCATAGACACTGCTGAAAATGTTTCCTAGTATTTGAATTTAACCATATTACATTTCAAAAGTTTAAAAATTCCTCAATTCTATACCAAAAAAAAAAGAAAATGTGGACAGTGATATACCCGGTGTTGTCTCTGCCTGACATACTCTCTTCTCGACGTTTACATGACTTGCTTCTTCTCATCCCTCAGGTCTGGACTTCCTAAGTCTCCTCTCGGAGTTGGTTCCCATCTAAGTCTAAAGAAAACCCCTGTAGTTACTCTCCACCACACATGCTGGTTATTCTTCCTTCACAGTTCTTCCTACAACCATTGGTGACCTCATTTGTTTCTTGGCTTGCAAATCTAGTGACTGTCTCCCCCTAACTAGCTCTAGGAGTGCAGAGACCTTATTTGCCTCACACAATTGGGCTTCCCTGGTGGCTCAGACAGTAAAGAGTCCGCCTGCAATATGGGAGATCTGGGTTAGATCCCTGGATCAGGAAGATCCCCTGGAGGAGGGCATGGCTACCAACTCCAGTATTCTTGCCTGAAGAACCCGCATGGACAGAGAAACCTGACAGGCTATAGCCCAGAGGGTCACAAACAGTCAGACATGACGGGAGCAACTTGGCACACATGCACGTTTGTCCGTGATTAAATTGATTCACATTACATCAAACGTTCTTCCCTGATGGCTCAGCTGCTAAAGAATCTCCCTGAAATGCCGGAGACGTGGGTTTGATCCCTGGGTTGGGAAGATCTCCTGGAGAAGGGAACAGCTACCCACTCCAGTATTCTGGTCTGGAGAATCCCATGGAGTATATAGTCCATGGGGTCGCAAAGAGTTGGACATGACTGAGCGACTTTCACTTCCACCAAACACTTCTCTGAAAATACTTTCTATTACAAAAAGTACACAATTACCAAGAATTTCTTCAATTCAGGACCACACAGCACAGCTCCACCAAAATGAGAAACCACACAGAATAAAAATGAAAGATAAAAGTAAGCCTCTCTTAACATACATACAGCTGCTTCACCTTGTTGTATAGCAGAAACTAGCAACATTGTCAAGCAATTTTACTCCAACAACAAAAAAGTAAACCTCTCTAGATGTTGCACATTTTTTCCTCAACTGTTTCAAACTGTCACTTTTTCACCAAGTGTGGATTTATTATGTTATTTGCTCTCCTGCCTAATTCTCAAACCAAAGCACTACCCATGCTGTACCACCACCAGCATATCGGGTGTGTGTACATGTGTATATGCAATCTCTCCCAACAAGGCCTTGAAAACCATGCAATGTACCAAAAACCTTGAGCCAAACAACTCTCTTCCTATTGATGAAGAGAGGCTGAGAATTAGAAACAAAAACCTACTTCGTAAAGGTAAAACATTTTTAAAATCCACAAGGAGGCATTTCTAAAATGGATTCATCATGCTGAGTTACTGTGGATCATTTTACAAAGGACACATACAACCAAATGCTAAAATTTCCAAATTCGTTGCCAAGACCCATTTTATCCTGAGAAGCAGTCCAGCACCGAGCAAGAGAAAGAGCCCTGTCCTCTGACCCAGCCACCCACAGCCTCGAGAACTACAGAGAGTCTGGAAACAGAAAAGCTACATTATATTACAGCCACATTTACACAAAACATTCTCAATATGCTTCCTTCAACCTCCAAAAGCATTTTCAGGAAACTACCTGGAAATATCCCAGTGTTTGCAGACTTACCGCACACTTGTTTTCCACACATTCTGTTTTGTATTTTTTGCACACTGTTTTGTATTTTGTACCTTTAATGTACCTGGGACCATTGCTATGAAATTAGAGGTACTTCAACTGGAAAGGTATCAGGACAATGAAGAAATACATCCTAAACACATAAAATTCTAAAATAACTAATGTATATATTTAAAACAGCTCCGGATCTTGTGGACACTATAGTTTCCAGGATACGTTTAAATCAAGAACAGCATGGATCTGCTATCATTTTGAGGACTCATTTGACACCACATCCATCTCACTTAGGTCCTTCTCTAACAGCAGCTCAAAAAGCAAAACAAAACCAAATCACTCACCACAACAGAGCTCTCCTTTATCTGCATGTCTGCAATGTTTATAATTAAAAATCTCTGGCTCAGGCCTGGTGGAGGAATCAGTTCCCGCCAGCCCTCTGTCTAGGCTACGGTGTGCAGGTGTGTTGCATTGTTATTTAAAACGTGCTGTTTAGAACACAGAATTCTTTCTCTGAGGCCCCTTAAGTGAGGCAGCTGAAGACCAGCAGCTGCAAGTTTTTTGCTTTATTTCCGAGCGTGTCATTGTTAGCTCTGGTCACTGAGCCCTTTTCCCTAATGAACAGGCTGGGTCTGGGGGTTGGGGAGCATCTGGACAGCACTGCCCCTATTTACCCCAGACGTGGAATACAGAACCCCAGAGCCACACCTGCCAACGGCCAACAAGCATGCTGTTTAAGTAATGGAGTGTCTGGGATATTAGATAATAAAATCATCCCACTAATGATACAAAATGAAAAATCACCTTTGATTCAATAATTTTCTGTCCGATGTTCTCCCAATAGTATTTGGATACACTTATATTTAACTTTTCTACAGAGGACCTCATTTCTTTTAAATTCACGTTAAAATACCAAATACCAAAGGCTTATTTCAGGGGAACTCCCCCCCAGCTACATAATAAGCATGAATTAAACTAAATTCTTTCATCACCTATTACATTTTTTTGTAAATGATTTTCAAACTTTTAGCCTAAAACTGGCTATAATCAGAGGTCGAAAATACTCCTTCTGGTATGAGAGTTAAATTTCCTGTCTAAAACCTTCAATCTTAACTAAAGCTAAAATAACATTCCTATTGGCGTATCAGAACTAATGCTACGGCTACACTTGCAAAAACAAACAGATGACAATCATGTGAGGTTTTCCTCTAATTACAAATACAAGACTTTTGTAGAAAAATCTCCACTTAACTGCCTTTAATAGCCAATAAAGCATAGCACACAAGGCTTTAAGCAGTGTTTACAGTCCTATGCAAATGAGAAATCCTGAAGTTATAACCTGAGTTTATTTCCATTAAAACTTAGTTCATAAGGAAAAAGAAAAAATTCCATTCAGGAAAAAAATAAAAATAAAAAAGCTTAAGAAGTGAATGGTGCAGATACAATATTATCAGGGTAAAAACTACTCTAAAATGTACTAATTAAAACTGTACATGATGGTGGCTCCAAAGAAGAAAATATTTGCTGTTCTTAACCCTAGAAGATTTTAGAGTAGCTGAACTGGAATCCTGAAGCTCATGAGCTGGATTTATATGGTGTGGAGAAATTGCACTCTATAATTTCTGTATGCTGCATTTTCATTTTTTCATGCCATATTACTACCATATGATGGTATTGTTCCACATTTATTTTGCAACCTACTTTAATACTGGCTTTCAGTTGAGTTATATAACCTTGCCTTTTTATTCACTTCTATCTTTTTGTTTCTGTTTTTAAATCTTAATGTTGTACTTTCAGATACAAACTTGCACACTGTTCATAAATTCAGTATGCATGTTCTCTGTTTAGCAACCCAAATGATTAATGTGATGTGATGCTAAATAATATTTTCTTACATCAAAGTCCTTCAGAGCTCTTTCTTTTCTTTGAGTAATAGTTTTCTCCTGGGATGGGGAGAATAAAACACTCTGAATAAAGTACACGGGAAAAATACATATACCCACTTCAGCAGATGGCACTTTGGGTGTCCTGTAATGGAACTATTGATTCTTCACAGTTTCTGAATATAGTTGTCAGGTAGGGCTAAATCTTTAGTGGTTTGTGGGCCAGGGTCAGACTTAGCCACCTGCTTGAAAAGCTTAAAGCTTACTCTACTCCCCAGAGGCCATGACCAAGGTAAAAATATTTACAACCAACAGCTCCACAAAACAAGTCAAGAAATTCCATGTATTATATACTTTTCCATTTGTATTATAAAATCAAAGCATGTACCCTAAAAGATACAACTCTCTTTAAAAACAGATATTTTAGAAAAGCAATGGATAGTACCTGCCAGTGTATGGTGTACCTATAATTTTTAGACCATTTATTTGCTCAGGCTAAATAAAATGCTAGCATTTCAGTTTCAAAATAGAAGATAGGAAGAGTAACTCTTTTCCTTCTGTAAATTTTCTAATTGCTAGCAGTCTTTCAAGTATGAGTTTCTGTGGAAATGCATTCGTCAGATTCATGGTGGATTCATGAGAGTCTTACATGTTTGAAGCAAAATATAGGAAGACACGTTGCCCTTGCTGGTGGTGGAGAAATGTAGTAGGGAGAAAAGGACAATGCTGGACTAAAATCTTATGAATAAAGGTTTTTAAAATAAAATAAAGTTGTATTTATATTTTAATATAGGAAATACATTAATACAGTTCTAACTATACCTGTGAATTTAATCCCTACATGTAAAAA
This sequence comes from Oryx dammah, assembly GCF_014754425.2. NCBI lineage: Eukaryota > Metazoa > Chordata > Mammalia > Artiodactyla > Bovidae > Oryx > Oryx dammah. The sequence continues at coordinate 12,374,771 of NW_024070187.1, forward strand.
TACTTAATCAAAAGGCATATTTATTTGTAATGTTGACAAACTTTGCCAACTACCCTCTATAAAAGTTGTACCCACTTACAATCCTACCAACAACCTATGAGAAAAATTGTTTTCTCACATCTTCTAGCACATTTGTCAGAATTTTCATTTTTCTAATCAGAAAGATGATACATGCTACCCCAATAAGCTTCAATGTGTACCACTCTTGTAAGTAAAATCATGCCTCTATTCATATGTCCAAGACATTTCATTTCTGTTAACTATCTCATTTCTTTTACCTATTTTTATTGGCTCATTGGACTTTTTCTTATTCATATATGAGGTCCTTTATATATTTGCTAAATAAGTCCTAAGTCCGTGACACAAGTTGCAAATGTTTCCCTTATTAACAGATTATTTCTTGAATTGACTATAGTGATCTCTGCATGCAGAAATTCTCTGTATGTAGTTGAACTTATTTTTCTGGCTTATTGTTTTTATGTCATACTTAGAAAGATTTTTCCCTACTCCAGTTTTATAAAAATACTCTCCTGTGGCTTATTGAAGGATTTATATTATGCTTCCATTCTTCATATTTAAATCTTTAATTCATTGCCATTTATTGTGGTATCCCATAAGATTATTCTTCCTAACTGATCAGTGGTCCCTACAGATTTGAGATGTCATGTTAATCATATATTCAGTCCTCGTATGTATTCCAGTCTATTTCTTCATCTTCCAGTTGGTTTCATTGACTTGTTTCTTTTCATATTCTAAAACTAATGTTCTATGTTTCATGCTTTTATAGTATTTTCAAATATTTAACATTTTAAATATTTAATATAATATTTTAAATCCAGGCTCCAGGTGGTGCTAGTAGTAAAGAACCCATCTGCGAATGAAGGATACATAAGAGAGACATGGGTTCAATCCCTGGGTCTGGAAGATGCCCTGGAGGAGGCATGGCAACCCACGCCAGTATGCTTGCCTGGAGAATCCCACGGACAGAGGAGCCTGGTGGGCAGAGTCGGACATGACTGAAGAAACTTATCACGCACGCACAGCTCTCTTCCCCCATGTATTGTTTACCTTTTATAGAAGCTTTTAGGCAATTTTTGATTATTTTTTCATTTGAATGTTAGATTCAGCTTGTCTTGCTCAGGAAAGAAACAGAAAAAAAACAATAATATTATTTTGGGCATCATGTTAAATGTATAGATTAACTTGGGAAAAATGTATATGATATTGAATTTTCCTGTGTGAAAACATGGTATTGCCTTTCCATTTGTTCATATCTTTGAGACTTCGGGAATAGATATAACTTTTTGTTTTTTCATAAAAGCTCACACATTTCTTGTTTTATTTATTCTAAAGTACTTTATCTTTTCTGTTGCTATTGTTAATTGGCAGTACAAAGAATTGCACGATACGATATCTAAAAAGAGTTTAACTCCTATAATGTGATGTGTGCCATTTAAAAAGTCTGTAAAAGCACTCTGTGAAAATGGGACCATGGAGATTAGCACACAGAGGAGTCCCAAAAGACCAAATGCATTTCAGATGGAAAAATCTGTACAGATGCCTGAGAGAAAGAGGTGACTTGATGTACTGTAAATAGTTTCTCAGAGCAAATCTGTCAGAACCTTAGAGACAGTTAGGAGGAGATGAGGCTGAAAAGGTGGGTAAGAGTCCAATCACAAGGGACCTCTGTGTCCTTGCAAGGTGTTTAAACTTTATAGATATTAAGGGTTATAAACAGAATAGGTCCAAAGTACCCCAGCCCAGAAATTAGGAAAATAGGAGAATATTTCAAACTTAAAGATAGGAAATAACAAAGATCTGAACTATGGCGTTCAATGAAAGTATTAAATTGATTCTCAGGAAGTAGAATTTGAATTTTAGGACTTATAAATAATAGAATATGTAAAGAAAGAAGGAAGATTCCAGCTTTCTGCCTTGAGCATGTACCAGGCAAGGACTAGAGAGAGAACTTCAAGACAGTAAATATTTGGAGATAGAGGAAACACACTGTCAAAGTCAAGATACTCATTTGGTGGTGGTTTACCTCATTACCATTCACTTGAGTGGTGAGGTTGAGGGGACAAGTGTGACAGCAGAGACCTAGGAAATCCCAGACTCTAAGTGTCAAGTGGAGGAAGGGAATCCTTGTGAGACTGAGGAATAAGCAGAATTGTAAGTGGAATTGACTCAGTGGTGTCTCAGAATCCAGAGTAGGACCAAACTCACAAAGAGTGAGTGGTCACTAATATCAAAGGTAAAATAATATTTGAATAATTTTCATCTAATCAGAAATATAGGGACACTTGAGTAGTTTAGTTCTGGGGGATGGAATGGGATGGGGAAGGAAAAATCTTAGTTAAATATTTATTAATCTGACACACTCTCAGAATATTCAAGAATATGTCAATCATTTAATTGCAGTCTTGTCTTTGGTAGTTTTGCTTCATAAACTACATCTGCTTTATGTTTTTCTGTATAAAAAAATATTTTTATTAAAAGGTTCACACTGTTTTTAAAGAACAGAAGCAAGAAAAATGCAATGGAAAGGAAGAAAACGTTCAACATTCATCTCATATCTTTACCATCATAGATATGAGACCAAAATTTTGTAGAAATTATTCCTGTGTTTTTTGTAAACACTAAAGTGACAAATAATTATGTCTTTACGATCTTCCTTACAGTGATGATGGTTTGGGTAATACGGAGAATTATAAAATCAACATTGTTCGGTCATGAACCTATAACAAGGAGCCATGTGAAGGCATCTGGAGTTTTGAGTCAGTTTGTTGGTAGCTGATCTGAACCACCCACATGCTTTCATCAAAAGCTGTGTGCACAAATCTAGTTTTCCTGGCTTACTCAAATTATGACTCTGTCTTTAGCTACCAGATTCAACTTTTCTTCATTTCTTTCTATATCCCTGAAACTTGCCACCCACTTATCAGATTATCATCCTCCATTAACACACTGGCCAGTGTGGTATGATGAGAAAAATACTGGGTGGTGTATTAAGAACCTTAGATTGCCCTAGCTTTATTATATGTTATTGAGTAAGTCTCTTTAGCTCTCTAGCCTGTAGTCATTTCTAAGACCCTCTAGATTTCACGGCCCCAAATCAACTTTCTTATGATGTTTGTCAAGAAAAGCCAGAAAGGATTCCGGGAGGTTCAAATAAAATTAAAGTTCACAGCAAAACCCCTAAACCCCTCCATGGTTGGTATTCTTTTTCTTTTTTAAAATTTTTTTAGGAAGGGGAAGTGGAGGGAGGAGAGGAGGGAAAACGGTATATTGCTGGAAGTCTCCAACTGCTTTTGCAGTATGCAATTTTAGATATTCTTCAGTGAACCAAAACAGTGAACTGAGTATTTCAAAGCTATATATAGACTTTAGGAATTTTTATCCCTTTGCCTCCTGAGAGACAGGCCTAGATCAGGCTGTGTGGTCTTCAGCAAGTCATTTAACCTCTCTGATCTCCATTTCCTCAACTGTAAAAGGAAGTCAGACTGGACCTGTCTACTCCACAGTTTGATTTCAAGGACTAAGTTAAATGATATATTTAAAATTGCTTGGTAATCTGTGACATCCTAATACAGAGTATAGGACTTCCCTGGTGGCTCAGATGGTAAAAGCGTCTGCTACAATGCGGGAGACCCGGCTTCGATACCTGGGTTGGGAAGATCCCCTGGAGAAGGAAATGGCACCCCACTCCAGTACTCTTGCCTGGAAAATCCCATGGATGGAGGAGCCTGGTGAGCTGCAGTCCATGGGGTCACAAAGAGTCGGACACGACTGAGCGACTTCACTTTTATTTTCAATATAGAGTATTAGTTACTCTTTTGAAATTATATTCTTTATCACTATTTCATTATTAAAATAGAGCAAAATATTTTCAACCATGAGGGATGATCTTGGCATCTATCTGCATCACACAGGAAAATGGCTGCATGTCAATTTTATTTTAATATTTAAAAAGGCATAATGTGCACATACAGAGCATTTTGTCTAATAGATGTGTTGCAACAGTTTATATATGTGTAGACCTTACACATATACAAGAATAGAAACAAGGTTACTCTTGCTAAATTCCTGATTATTTTCCTGATTTCTCCTTTTTTCTATTTGCAACAAAATATATAGGAAAAGGAGCATATATAGAAAGATTTCTCCAAATTAATTTAGACGTGTGTTTATTTTCTGCAAGATGAAAATTGGTATTTTTTAATTTAAAAAAAATGTGGTGTGATCAAATATGTTTAGTCTATACTGTGGACTCTATGCTTAGTTTACAGATTAAAAATACAGCAACTTATGAAAGGTTCCAAGAAATCTTGCAACAGAGGAATCTGTTCAACTTCATTTAACACAGTTTCCCAAATTTATTTAACCATGACACTCATTTTTTTTTTAACTAACCACCGATTAATAGCTTATGAACCTCCAGTATTCTGCATAATACAATGGAGGAAATGCTGAAGCCTGTTCCAAATATGAAACAGTCATTATAAAATAAAAGACACCCAGTGTTGACTCTACACTAGGCTTGCTGAGTTCTTTTTTCCTCAGTAACATTTCAACCATTAAAGTCATCCTGGAAAACCCTGACAAATGCAAACGAAACATGCCACCACGTGACTGAGATCGAACGAAAGGCAGAGGGACACTTCTGGCAAATGGTACAAAGTATTACAGTTGTTAAACACCATCAGTCATTTTGGACACAAAACCGCTTCTGAATTATACCCTCAGGGCCTAGGCGGTGAGGGGAAAATTGCACCTAATATGAGGCAAGCATAATTGACTTCTGCTTGAAATAGTCAGTTTGCCCTTGGCAAAACAGCCAAATGTACCTTGAAAATGGCAATTATTTATTACCATTGGATTTTTCTGAGATTTAGGAAAAACTCAAAGTGTGCCAGACTCTATAAAAATATTAATCTCAACTAATGGACCTTTTAAAATTTCTTTTAACTTTCGAGAATAAAATATGAGGAATTAAGACCATGTTTAGTCAAAAAAAAAAAAGACCATCATGTTTAGGACCACATGCCCAAAAGATGACCTTGGTGTATGTTACAATCTTCTACATGCTATAAAATTCAACAAAGTTTTGTGAAAACTGATGCTACAATTAGAAAATAATGGCCAAAGTATTTGTGTACATGCATACTGTGAGAATAAAACAAAAACGCTACACTCTCTAAGAACAAGGGAGTTCTGTTGAGTGTTTTTAGTGTCTGAGTAGAAGTGAGTTCCCAAGGGTGAAAAATCCAAGAGTCATGTATGGATTAGAGGGTTGGACTGGGAAGAAAGCTGAGCACTGAAGAATTGATGCTTTTGAACTATGGTGTTGGAGAAGACTCTTGAGAGTCCCTTGGACTGCAAGGAGATCCAACCAGTCCATTCTGAAGGAAATCAGCCCTGGGATTTCTTTGGAAGGAATGATGCTAAAGCTGAAACTCCAGTACTTTGGCCACCTCGTGTGAAGAGTTGACTCATTGGAAAAGACCCTGATGCTGGGAGGGATTGGGGGCAAGAGGAGAAGGGGACGACAGAGGATGAGATGGCTGGATGGCATCACCGACTCGATGGACATGAGTTTGAGTGAACTCCGGGAGTTGGTGATGGACAGGGAGGCCTGGCGTGCTGCAACTCATGGGGTCACAAAGAGTCGGACACGACTGAGCAACTGAACTTAACTGAACTGAACTGTGACGGAGAAATCACCTCAGCCTCTGAAGGGTTTCAAGATGAAGACCTGGTTGATACTGTTAAAGCTTGTTGTATTAGCAGTGGTTTCCTGGGGGAAGGAGGAGGGGTGAAATGGAGAGGGGGATAGGGGAGACAAGCTCCTAGATTTGGTGTGATTCTTCCAGATTCCACAAAGTGCAATACATGTTCGACTGGAAAATTTTTACTACTCTTTATACTGGAAAAGAAACTCCATCATACTCCTGTCACCTACAAATGCACTTTTCAAGGACGTTTGCCATCTGCCTCTGTGGAGACTGAACCCTGGGCTACTGCAGCTACTGACCTTCAGCACGCCCTGAAGAGTTCAGGGTGGAGACCGAGGCACTCTGTGCGCCAGGGACACTGATGGGACAGGTCTTTAGACGGTTAGATATTCTCAGGAACTGATTTCATGATCCCAATCCTTGCATCTCCTCATATCTAGAAGAGCGTTAAATCCCTTCATGGTGACATCAGCTCCTTGTGACCAGCAGAAAACATCTTGTAAAACAAGTAACTGATTGCACTGAACTCCCCTTCACCAAAATCTTATATGTTGACCTTCCCCCACTCCCTCTTTGGAGCAGTCTCCTCTCTCAGAGCTATCTGAGGTGCTGTCTCCCGGGCTGCAGTCCTCATTTTGCCCCCAATAAAACTTAACTCGCAACTCTCACATTGTGCATATTTTTAGTTGACACTCTTGACTAGTGAAGATACACTTAGCACAAAAGCACTAGAAGAGAACCCTAAAATTTATGTGGGTTGAAATGAATGAAATATTATGATACAAATTAAGTGGACAGTGCAATAAAAGAAAATGTTCCTATTGCATTCTATGAGCCCAGTCCGCGTTTGATGTGTAAAATGAATATATATGCTTTCCCTTTTTAATATAGTTTTATTGAGATAAAATTTATGTAAAATAATCTGCATGTATTTAAAGTATACAATCAGAAGCTTTAATGTATGTATATACAGGTAACATATGTTAAGCAATCACCACAGTTGAGATAATGAACATATCCATCACTCTCCCAAATTTCCTGATGTCTCTTTATAATCTGACCCTCCCTATACCCAACCTTGTCCCCAGAAACTCACAAATCTGCTTTCTGTCACTATGGATTAGTTGGCGTTTTCTAGAGTTTTATATAAATGGAATAATACAGTATGTGTTTGTTTTATGTCTGGTTTTTTTTACTTAGGTAATTATTTTGAGATCATCTATGTTGGTGTAGATATCGATAGTTTGTTTCTTTTGTTTACCCATTTGCCAGTTGATGGATATTTGGCTTGTTTCAAGTTTGTGGCTATTACAAATAAAGCTGTTCTAAATATTTGCATACTAATCTTTGTATGGATTCATGCTCTCACTTATCTTGGGTAAATATTTAGGAGTGAAATGGCTGAGTATGCTAGGTGTGTGTTTAAATTCTTAAGAGACAAACATATTTTTCTCCAGAGTGACTGTACCATTTTACATTCCCACCAGCATTGTATGAAAGTTGGAAAAGACATGGAATCTTTACCAATATCCCATGAAAATAGACCATACTATCAAAAATTCAACATATAGATCACAAAGAATTTTTGTAAACTAATGAAGAACTGACTCATAAAATCTTGCAGTCTGAGTGCTGCCAAACTTTATTATTAATAGTAGAGGAAACCCAAAGTAATCTTCGCTAATTTTCTTATGAATTATTGGCCCTAGAATATAAATTTCAAATTCTGTAAACAATCACATCATTTTTCTTTTTGCTATTAATTGTGATGAATCTACCAGTGAAAGGGATTTTATCTATCTACTTGTTTATTGCAATATGTGACAAAAGCGTGGAAGAAGAAATTCCTTTCCTCAGTGTCAAAGAGAACCTGTAAAGATGTCTCTGAGATAAAGTGAAAACCATCACTAGAAAATTGGTTAATATCTGTTCTTATTATTGCATTCACTGATCCACTCAGGTCCAAGCATCAGCATGCAGATCTACCTAGCAATGAATTAGATGCTCCAATAAGAAGACAGTCCATCAGACAGAAATATGTTTGTATGCATGGATGAGCTCAGGAAAGCAACTGCCACTAGCACATAAGCTCCATGTACCTGGGGACTCTGTTTCGCTTATCCCACGACAATGCATGGCATATAGAAGGTATTCAACCACAAACATGCTGGACATTAGAGAACAAAGAAGTATCTGGGCTTAATCCAAAAATAATACTCAGAGTAGAGTGTCATCTACCCTCTTAGAGATTCTGCTCATGCCAGCCTTCTCGGGGCCTCAAAGCTCTTGTTTTGGCTTAACACATGCATTATTGTCAAAAATTATTAATTCAGTTTGCGAATATATTGTAATTTCAACAACACCTATTGAGCTATGGAATTCAATGTTAATTCTCAATTTCGTCTTGGAAGGATACAGTCACGAATTATCCAAAGTTAAAAAAAAAAAAATTTCCTTATGACCCATTGGTTTAAAAGCAGGTATTAGTCCCACAGTACAAAACTTGGCACACAATTATACTACCATTAAACCATCAAGCTCACTGACCTCCCACCATTCCCTTTAAAACTCTTCTCTTTCCAAGACCTCTCATGAATTTCCACCGTTTTGGGGAGTTGACAAGACTACACCACGAGGCTGCAGGGTATTTTCTAAAACTACTCATTTAAAATTTGCCCGGTTGAGACATATTTTATGAAACTATAGTGAGAACGAACTGTATAAGGCTACTGAGTCAGAGGCACTAGGGCTTATTTTTATCCCCAGAATCAATTAGCTACAAAAAGTATAAAATAGCACCACAAATAGAAAGAAATTTCGTAGGTAAATATTATGGCTAAGAGGAATCAATGAATCGGTAAGACCACATGTTTTATCATATGTTTGTGTCTACAGATTTCATTTTCATCAATATTATAATGTAAATTGTCCTATTTTATGAGTTTCTGTTATTTAAGAAATTTTTAACTTGGGAAACTGATGACCTCTTTGTGTCTCAGTTTTCTTATTAAAGTATGAGAAGAGCTGGATCTCTAGGGTTACCTCTAGTCATGTGTTGGTTTTTATCCTCTTTAAGAAAAACACAACATGGAGATACATCTACACATAAATGAAAGTAACATTTGTCTACAGAGAGCTGAGCAGAATCATTCTCTTGGCATGTGGCTCACCTAGAAAATCTGCCTCCTCCCATCAGACTAAGACCAAGCTTTTTCTCTCCCAGGTGGATGAAGAAAGTCACCTCCCGTGTCAGTAATCAAAGGATGCTACAGTCCATCAAGCCATCAGCAACTGAAGTTGCCCATGTGTACCCTGAGGGGATTCAGATTGGGGGGAAAAAAACCAGGAAACAGGATACTGACCCTAGACAGTAAAAGTGCATACCAAAAGAATGATTTCAGAGAGCACAGACTCTTGCAATCTTCCCATGCACTGAAAAATGCTAAGTTCATTAACTCGAGATGTCTGGTTTTTCTTTAATTAACAACAATCTTCCGATGTTCAGACCACCAGGGTTCTGTTGCCAAAAATGCCTGTATATCGTGGCTGCTCCTTAACTCTTCAGAACAGTCCCTCACAGCTGTCTGAGAGGCGGTCTTCCAGGCGTCAAGTCCTCTCAGTATGTCTGCTGAATAGAAAATAATTCTCAGGACTTCCCAGTGACTGGGACTCTGTGCTCCCAGTGCAAAGGGCCTGGGTTAGGTCCCTGCTGAGGCAACCAGATCCTGCACGCAGCAACTAAGAGACCCCAAGTGCTGCAACTAAGACCTGGCACAGCCAAATAAATACACAAATAAATAAATATTTTAAAAATAATAATTCTCAAAATTTAGGGTATGCTTTATTTGCAGTTGACACCCGTCAGATTTTTTTAACCATTTGGGTTACCCAGCAAAAGTTGATTAAAAGTTAGAAGCAGAATAAAGACTCTAACCTTTATTTCATCTATATGTTCTCATACACACATACAGGTTAACATACCTTTTCCATTTACCTATAGGGTTTCTGTTAGGTTCTAAAAGCATGAATTAGGTGAAAGCAGACTGCAGGTCATAAGGCGTTGTATGTATTTTGGCTGTTACTATTTAACTAACATGAACATGACATGGTGATGGAACGACAACAACAACTTAACAGACAACAAGTAAACAAAGCTAAAATATACCCCAAGTTAATCAGTCATTGTTTCTCCAGATAGGATTCTCCAGTTTCCATGGCTAAGTCTAGAGACTGCAGGTGACTGCTTGCCCTGTAGCAAATTGTTTCCCCTTGCTTTGAGAGTAAGTATATGCTGGATTTCTTCTCAGTTCAATCCTTCTTTCCACTGATTTTATAAAGCCTCACTTCCACATCTCAGAATCTACCCAAGTGGAGGGTTGGAGTAAAACATGGAATAACAAGTCCAGGTAACTAAGAAGTAGATCCTCCACTCAAAGTACTTCAGCCATCATCCTGTGAGCAATGCTCCTAATGTGGTCACCAGAATAACAGGGACAAGCTCTGCTGAGGACACTTGATTCCTACCACAATGTAAATGGCCAGAGAACAAAGGGTTTTCTCTGTTTTGTTTAATGTTGCACCCAGCTGTGGGAATAGAGCCTGGCACACAGAAGTGAACTGAAAGACACTCAGTTGTATCCAACTCATTGCAAACTCAAGGACTGTAGTCTGCTAGGCTCCTCTGTCCATGGAATTCTCCAGGATCTTCCCAACCCAGGAAATAAACCCAGGTCTCCCGCATTGCATGCAGATTCTTTACCGGCTGCGCCACCAGAGAACACCCTGGCATACAGAAGGTGCCCAATAAATGTCTAGTGAACAAATTAACCTGCTTCAAGTATGCTATCTTAGCAACTTCTAAAAGATTCTTTTCTCACATAGCAGTCACATATGTGTAGCTATTATTACTCTGCAGTGCAAAGGACTGAGTTCTTTTCACTAGGGCACTGAGAAAGCACTAGAGCATAAATGATCTCCTAATTTGGAGCCCATTCCTTCTTTCTTATGCTAGTTCTGCTCTGGTATCTGAGTCACCTTCCCTGTCCTATTTCCTATTCTGTTGCACACTAATACTGTCACTTCCTGGAATCTGAAATGATATTCAGTTCAGTTCAGTTCAGTTCAGTCGCTCAGTCATGTCCGACTCTTTGTGACCCCATGAATCGCAGCACGCCAGGCCTCCCTGTCCATCACCACCTCCCGGAGTTCACTCAGACTCACATCCATTGAGTCCGTGATGCCATCCAGCCATCTCATCCTCTGTCGTCCCCTTCTCCTCCTGCTCCCAATCCCTTCCAGCATCAAAGTCTTTTCCAATGAGTCAACTCTTCACACGAGGTGGCCAAAGTACTGGAGTTTCAGCTTTAGCATCATTCCTTCCAAAGAAATCCCAGGGCTGATCTCCTTCAGAATAGACTGGTTGGATCTCCTTGCAGTCCAAGGGACTCTCAAGAGTCTTCTCCAACACCACAGTTCAAAAGCATCAATTCTTTGGCGCTCAGCCTTCTTCACAGTCCAACTCTCATATCCGTACATGACCACAGGAAAAACCATAGCCTTGACTAGACCGACCTTAGTCAGCAAAGTAATATCTCTGCTTTTGAATATGCTATCTAGGTTGGTCATAACTTTTTTATTATTATCATTCAATTCATTTATCATTCAGTAAATGAAGGTCATTCCTGTGTCCTGCCACATTTAGTCAGGCATTCCCTTCCCCAAGACAGGACACCTTCTAACAAAGGCGGGTCCCAAAGCCAACCTCCAACCTGAAACAAAGGACAAGCGGCTGCTGTTGTTGTTGTTGAGTTTCCAAGTCTTGTCTGACTCTTTGTGACCCCATGGACTGCAGCATGCCAAGCTTCCCTGTCCCTCACCATCTCCCAGAGTTTGCCCAAGTTCACGTTCATTGAATCGGTAATGCCATCCAACCATCTCATCTTCTATCGCCCTATTCTTCCACTAACCTCACCTGGAGAGGTGAGCATGTAACCTGCTTACAGCCCAGCACTGCCCACCAGAGGAGAGGCGTCTCAACCAGAAGAGCAGACATCTGCCCTGTATGCCAGCCTAGGATGAACAAGATGGGAAGATGGGACCAGAGAACCATGCAAGATCTTGAAATAACCGGGCAGCTGATTTGTGAAAAACTGAATTAGATATATGCAATCTGTATTGATATCCATCTAGTGTATCAAAGTGCAAGTGAAATTTGAACAGAAAAGGTGGAACATGGCACAGTGTTGTTGTCTACAAGCACTAAATGTTCCCTCTGCACAGCTATACCAACTTTGTCACCCAAAATACTGTTATTTTACTATCTATATAGATACATAGATAGTACACCCATAATACCATTTAGCAATTTGATGTCTCACAAATCCAAAATACTGGAATGCTTAATAGTGAAACACCTTAAAAGCAAACACTCTGTTACTGTCTTCTGGAAAAATGTCACCTACAGAGAGATATGTTACAGTCAGTCACACAACATATAGGGTATCTCAGACATGTTGAGGATTTTCCAAGTGGAATGTTACTAGGAAGAGTCTTCTCCAGAGTCAAAGCCATTTTTTCTATGCATGTGTTTCTTCTTCCACTCTCAGCACTTCCCTGGCTAGAGTAACTTAGGAGAAAAACCCTCTGCTAACCACCTTTCTGAGGTTTTTACAATTTGCTGGTTTTATACTCATGTTGGTTACCAGAATACATGTCCTCATTTAAAACTAGAATTGAAAGCATTTCAAATACTATAACTTCATATTTTTTTATAAATGAAGCTTTTGAGCCTTAAAATGCATATGAATGGAATATACAGTCATGACTTGTTCAGTTAGAAAAACTTGGCTATTTATATACAGTAACTGTGTATAGAGCTTCTCCATCTTTGGCTGCAAAGAATATAATCAATCTGATTTCAGTGTTGGCCATCTGGTGATGTCCATGTGTAGAGTCTTCTCTTGTGTTGTTGGAAGAGGGTGTTTGCTATGACCAGTGCGTTCTCTTGGCAGAACTCTTTTAGTCTTTGCCTTGCTTCATTGGAAAAGACTCTGATGCTGGGAGGGATTGGGGGCAGGAGGAGAAGGGGATGACAGAGGATGAGATGGCTGGATGGCATCATCAACTCAATGGACATGAGATTGAGTGAACTCCAGGAGCTGGTGATGGACAGGAAGGCCTGGCGTGCTGCAACTCATGGGGTTGCAAAGAGTCGGACACAACTGAGTGACTGAACTGAACTGAACTGAACTGCTTCATTCTGTACTCCAAGGCCAAATTTGCCTGTTACTCCAGGTGCTTCTTGACTTCCTACTTTTGCATTCCAGTCCCCTATAATGAAAAGGACATCTTTCCTGGGTGCTACTTCTAAAAAGTTTGTAGGTGTTCACAGAACCGTTCGACTTCAGCTTCTTCAGCGTTACTGGTTGGGGCATAGACTTGGATTACTGTGATATTGAATGGTTTGCCTTGGAAATGAACAAGTTTATATAGTCAGCAAAAACAAGACCAGGAGCGAACTGTGGTTCATATCATAAAATCCTTATTGCCAAATTCAGACTTAAATTGAAAAAAGTGGGGGAAACCCCTAGACGATTCAGGTATGACCTAAATCAAATCCCTTATGATTATAGAGTGGAAGTGAGAAATACATTTAAGGGACTAGATCTGATAGAGTGCCTGATGAACTATGAACGCAGGTTTGTGACATTGTACAGGAGACAGGGAGCAAGACCATCCCCAAGAAAAAGAAATGCAAAAAAGCAAAATGGCTGTCTGAGGAGGACTTACAAATAGCTATGAAAAAAAGGAAAGCAAAAAGCAAGGAGAAAAGAAAAGATATGCCCATTTGAATGCAGAGTTCCAAAGAATAGCAGGAAAATTAAGAAAGCCTTCCTCAGTGATCAGTGCAAAGAAATAAAGGAAAGTAATAGAATGGGAAAGACTAGAGATCTCTTCAAGAAAATTAGAGATACCAAGGGAACATTTCATGCAAAGATGGGCTCGATAAAGGACAGAAATGGTATGGATCTAACAGAAGCAGAAGATATTAAGAAGAGGTGGCAAGAATACACAGAACTGTAAATAAAGATCTTCATGACCCAGATAATCACGATGGTGTGATCACTCACCTTGAGCCAGACATCCTGGAATGTGAACTCAAGTGGGCCTTAGGAAGCATCACCACAAACAAAGCTAGTAGAGGTGATGGAATTCCAGTTGAGCTATTTCAAATCCTAAAAGATGATGCTATGAAAGTGCTGCACTCTATATGTTCGAAAATTTGGAAAACTCAGCAGTGGCCACAGGACCGGAAAATGTCAGTTTTCACTCCAATCCCAAAGAAAGGCAATGCCAAAGAATGCTCAAACTACCACACAATTGCACTCATCTCACACGCTAGCAAAGTAATGCTTAAAATTCTCCAAGCCAGGCTTCAACAATACTTGAACGTGAATTTCCAGATGTTCAAGCTGGTTTTAGAAAAGGCAGAGGAACCAGAGATCAAATTGCCAACATCTGCTGGATCATGGAAAAAGCAAGAGAGTTCCAGAAAAACATCTATTTCTGCTTTAATGCCTATGCCAAAGCCTTTGACTGTGTGGATCACAATAAACTGGAAAATTCTGAAAGAGATGGGAATACCAGACCACCTTACCTAACTCCTGAGAAATCTGTATGCAGGTCAGGAAGCAACAGTTAGAACTGGACATGGAACAACAGACTGGTCCCAAATAGGAAAAGGAGTACGTCAAGGCTATATATTGTCACCCAGGTTATTTAACTTATATGCAGAGTACATCATGAGAAACGCTGGGCTAGATGAAGCACAAGCTGGAATCAAGATTGCTGGGAGAAATATCAATAACCTCAGATATGCAGATGACACCACCTTTATGGCAGAAAGTGAAGAACTAAAGAGCCTCTTGATGAAAGTAAAAGAGGAGAGTGAAAAAGTTGGCTTAAAGCTCTACATTCAGAAAACTAAGACCATGGCATCCGGTCCCATCACTTCATGGCAAATAGATGGGGAAACAGTGGTTGACTTCATTTTAGGGGGCTCCAAAACCACTGCAGATGGTGACTGCAGCCACGAAATTAAAAGATGTTTACTCCTTGGAAGGAAAGTTATGACCAACCTAGACAACATATTAAAAAGCAGAGACATTACTTCGCCAACAAAGGTCTGTCTTGTCAAGGCTATGGTTTTTCCAGTAGTCATGTATGGATATGACAGTTGGACTGTAAAGAAAGCTGAGCACTGAAGAATTGCTGCTTTTGAACTGTGGTGTTGGAGAAGACTCTTGAGAGTCCCTTGGACTACAAGGAGATCCAACCAGTCCATTCTAAAGGAGATCAGTCCTGGATGTTCATTGGAGGGACTGATATTGAGGCTGAAACTTCAATACTTTGGCCACCTAATGCAAAGAGTTGACTCATTTGAAAAGACCCTGATGCTGAGAAAGACTGAGGGCAGGAGGAGAAGGGGACAACAGAGAATGAGATGGTTGGATGGCATCATCCACTCAGTGGACATGAGTTTGAGTAGACTCCGCGAGTTGGTGATGGACAGGGAGGCCTGGCATGCTGCAGTCCATGGGGTTACAAAGAGTCGGACACAACTGAGCAACTGAACTGAAACTGATACAGGAATTGTACATTTTTCTAAATATATTGTACAACTCAGTTACAAACAGAAACCAACTGACTTTACTGGGATCTTAAACCCTGATTCTATTAACTTAGACCAGAGTATATTTCTTTAATCAGAGCCTAGGGTCCCTAGATCTTCAGTCCCAAATCCTGCCCTCCTAAGGGAGCTGTGAAGCCTAATCAGAATGGCCCTCCAACAACTTCAATAATGAGACTACAGGTAGACTGCTATATTACTAAAGTAATATACAGATGTCTTCTGAAGCTAGTAGCTTCAAAGAACTAACATTAAACCAATCAGGTCCCTGTGCAAGAGTGAATATCTTTATAAACCTCCAGATGAGAACCATTTTACTAATATGAAAAAAAGGACTATTCTTAATAAAAGCTCAGAAAGAGGTTTCTTTCTGTTAAAACCACAACATAGCTTCAGAGGGAAAGCAGGTCACTGTTTGAGAGCCTTCTCTAGAAGCCCTTTTGTTCTCACTGCCTATCTTCCACCCTTAGAAAAATGACTAGAGAGAAAGGGGGAAGAAAACAGGCTTGTGTTAGCGTTCTTAGTATACTGGTACAGGTGGGTGTTGTGCGGTAGTTGCAATTGTAATACAAATTTCTTACCTGTGAGAGTGAAACATGACAAGTTTGCAGAAAATACTCAACTGGTAACAGCTGGAACTATATCTCAGTAGGACTTCCCAGGTGGTGCTAGTGGTAAAGAACCTGGCTGCCAAATGTAGGAGACATAAGAGACTCAAGTTTGATGCCTGGGTCAGAAAGATCCCGTGGAGGAGAAAATGGCAACCACTCCAGTATTCTACTCTGGAGAATCCCATGGACAGAGGGGCCTGGCATGCTACAGTCCACTGGGTCACAGAGTCAGACACAACTGAAGTGACTTAGCACACAGACACACACACATCTCAGTAGGAGAGGCTTAGGCATAGAACAGAATTCAAAAGTAGATTTGGGGATTTCCCTGGTGGTCCAGTGGTTAGGGCTCTGCCCTTTTACTGCAAGGGGCATGGGTTCAACCCCCTAATTGGGGAACTAAGATCCTGCAAACCAGATGGCACTGCCAAAAAAAATGTGGGTATTTTGTGGGAGGCCCTTCAGTGATTCAGTAGGTAGGTTAGAAATATAAATATTGCTAACTTGGTAACAGCAGATATAGATAAATTTATATAAAAATTTAATTATAGAATATAGGTTGTAGGCATATGAACATTCACAACACAATTATTCTATATATTTGAACTTTTCATAATAAAATGTTAGACACTGTTGAAGAAAAACCACACTACAGAGGAGTTAGTTCACTGAGCTTAGTTTATCAGTGGCTACATGCGGCTCAGTACATACTGGTAACATAATTGAGCAGCTCGAATCTAAAGGCGGGCTGAATGTTCTCTGCAGATTGGCATGTATGAGCTCACTCCTAACTGCTAGGATGAACTTTAATAACAGTCAATAACATTTGCAACAACATGGTTGGATCTTGAGGGCATTATGCTAAGTTAAAAAAAAAAAAGCCAGACAAAGACAAATACTGAATGCTATCACTTATATGTGGAATATTAAAAAATAATCAAACACACAGAAAGAGAAAGTAGAAAACTGACTACCAGGGGCTAGGAGGTGGAGAAAACAAGCAGAGGTTGGTAAAAAGGTGCAATCTTTCATCTGTAAGATGACTAAGTTCTAGGACCTAACGTAAAACATAGGGACTATGAGTTTATAACATTTTATATAACTGAAATTTGCTAAGAGAGTAGAACACAAACGTTCACAACAACAATAGAAATTTCTTTAAAGGATAAAAAGGGAAATCCTTTTGCAATGTATATTAAAACACATATCAAATCACTGTTCATTAATTGTATCTCAGTAAAGCTGAAGCTAAAAAAAAATAGTCAGTAACCTACTTGGATTAGATGAATTTCTGGGGCTCTACACACCCAGTCATCTTTATTCTTTACATGGAACACAGGGATCTAGTAATAAAAACCTGGGCTCTGGGTCATAGTTCAGATCTTGATTCTACCACTTTACACTCATCAGTCTTCCTGATCCTCTCCCCATACATCAGAAAAACAAAGACACTAATTTCAATTTTTTAATTTTTTTTTATTTTTTTCCTCTGAAAATATATTTTTAATTTATTGAAGCATTCTTGATTTTCCTTTTTTAAAAAAACATTATTGCAGTATAGTTGATTTACAATACTGTGTTAGTTTCAGGTATACAGCAAAGTGATTCAATTATACATATATATATTCATTCTTTTTCAGATTATCTTCTCATTAGGTTATCATAGAATACTGAGTAGACTTCCCTGTGCTATACCGCAGGTCCTTGTTGATTATCTATCTTATTTACAGTAGTGTGTGTATGCTAATCCTAAGCTCCTGATTTAACCTTCCCCCCAACATTTCCCCTTTGATAACCATAAGTTTGTTTCTGAAATCTATAAGTCTGCTTATTTTTATAAATAAGTTCATTTGTATTATTATTTTTTATAAATAAGTTCATTTGTATTTGTATTGTATCAGAGGCTTCCCTCGTAGCTCAGTTGGTAAAGAATCTGACTGCAGTGCGGGAGACCTGGGTTTGATTTCTGGGTTGGGAAGATCCCCTGGAGAAGAAAATGGCAACCCACTCCAGTATTCTTGCCTGGAGAATACTGGACAGAGGAGCCTGGCAGGCAACAGTCCATGGGGTTGCAAGAGTCAGACATGACTTAGCAACTAAATCACCACCGTCATTTGTATTATTTTTAATTATATTCCACATAGTGAATTATATGATATTTCTGTTTGTCTGACTTACTTCATTTAGTATGATAATCTCTAGGTCCATCCACATTGCTGCAAATGGCATTATTTAATTCTTTTTTATGGCTAATATTCTACTGTATATGTGTACCATATCTTCTTTGTCTATTCCTCTGTCAATGGACTTTTAGGTTGCTCCCAAGTCTAGGCTATTGTAAATGGTATTGCACTAATTTCAATTCTACACAACTGAGCACAGGGTAGGAGAAGTCTGGTTACGATTTCACATTGACTGAGCTTTGCCCCGGAGGAGGCAATAGCACCCCACTCCAGTACTCTTGCCTGGAAAGCCCCA